>NW_004444076.1:6450007-6458994 GCF_000243295.1 Trichechus manatus latirostris
GACAAGGATTCCTAAACAGGGCTGTGCATGAGGATCTCCTGAGGAGCTTGATAAAATTGCAGCTGTCTCAGCCCTACTGTCAGAGAGGCCTGGAGGGGAGCTTAGAATGTGTGTTTTTGGAAAACACTCCTAAGGTAATTTTGATGTGCAACCTGGTCAAGATGCATTGTGTTAGACTGTGTACATTCATTCTTTCACTTATTAATTCATGAAATTTTCATTACATATCTACTGTGTATTTGGGTAGGCACTTTGCTAGGTGCTAGAGCACTGAATTCCCAGTCTCCTGGAAGAAAAACCGTAAAAACGAATAGTTACAACACAGTATGAAGTTCTGTAAAAACTGGCGGCTGGCGGCTTCCACAGACAGCTGTGAGAGTACCTGAAGGAAAAACTGCCATCTTTGCTTGGGAGTGAGGCAGATTTCTTGACATTTGAGCTGGATCATCAAGGATGAAAGAGGTCCCAAAGAAAGACTGAAGTGGTCAGGAACTTTTTTTAATGGGTACTGTCCAGAGAGCCCTGGTGGTGCAGTACTCAAAGCGCTAGGCCACTAACCAAAAGGTCAGCAGTTCGAAGCCACCAGCTGCTTCACGGGAGAAAAAGGTGGCAGCCTGCTTCCATAAAGATTACAGCCTTGGAAACCTTATGGGGTAGTTGTACTCTGTCCTGTAGAGTCACTGTGTTGGAATCAACTCGATGGCAATGAGTTTTGGTGCAGAGAGGCATTGAGAACTCAACTTTGGGACCCCTTCAGTACTTTAAAAAGCAAAGACAAGCTTCTCAGCTTTATTCTAAAATATGCAAGAGCATGTCACTGTAACAGAGTTAACTAGCTTTATCAGTCATCAGAAAATTGTAAATATAAGACCACAGAGAATCTGTGTAAAAGCTCTTATCTACTGAATACTTACTCTCTACCAGGCCTTGTCCTAAGTACTTTAATTATTTCATGTACTTCTCACAAACCCTTATGAGATCGGTGCTATTGTTACTCCTGCTTTCCATATTAAGAAACTGAGGCTCAGAAACATTAAATGATTTACCCAAGATCACATGGTTAGAAAGTGGCAGAGCTAGAATTAGAACCCAGATCTCTATACTCAAATCCCTTGTTCTCTAATTTTTTTTTACCTCTGTGTATCTAAATAATAGTCTTATATTGCTGTTTCTTGATTTAGTAGATTTAGACGTACCCACTGATACTCGCGATGCTAGATGAAAATTTAACTTTACCTGACTACCACCCCTCCATCCTCTACTAGTTTTATCACTGATTTTAGTTATAACAAAAACCATGGTTTATATAATTAAGTAGGAAAATCTTATTCACTCATAATTTGCCATCTGTAATTCCTTACTGTTTTGAAAGCCGCCTCCAAACCTCTCTGAGAGTAGAGCCGAGACACTTGCCATTTTAATTAGCCTCAGGTGACCCTGATGCACCAACCTGTTTGACCCTTAATATTTTGAAAATTTCTCCACCATATTATTTATTCTATTGAGATTAATTTTGTTCTGGCGACTTCTGTCCCAGAGTCCTCTATTATCTTCACCAATTTATTTTGACTGCCCTGGAGACCCATCCAAAAACACACACACACAAACCCATTGTGGTCAAGTTGATCTCAACTCACAGCGACCTTATAGAACAGAGTAGAACTGCCCCATAGGGTTTCCAAGGCTATAAATCTTTATGGAAGCAGACTGCCACATCTTTTTCCTGAGGAGCAGCTGATCGGTTTGAACTGCTGACCTTTCGGTTAACCCAGTTAACCACTGTGCCAACAAGGCTCCTTGTAGACCGTCACACAGCTCTAATCCTGGGACTTCCCTTTGGCATTCTTCTGTGTGAGATCCCTTGTTGCCTGAATCCCAGTTCTATGTTCTTGTTTTGCTGGAACACAGGCTCCTGTAACTTCTTAGGAAAAGCTGCATGGACATGTATGAGTCCTTGATATCTGAAAATATATATGTTTTCACCTTCACACATTCATCCTTAATGTCTAGATGGGTATAGAATTCTAGGCTGAAATTTTTTACCCTTATAACTAGAAGACATTGCTCCATTGTAGTCTAGCATTTAGCATTGCTCTTTAGAAATCTTATGTATGCTATTCTGATTCTTAAATGCTTTGGGTGTAAGCTGGTTTCTTCTCTCTCTGACTTTTTTGGGGATTATCTCTTTACTCTCAGTAATCTGAAATTCCACAGCCCTGTACTCTACATGGATCTTGGTTTATTTATTGTGCCCTCTGTGAGTCCTTTCAACCTGGGAACTTGTGTTCTGAGAAATATTCTCATATTATTTGTTTGCTATTTTTTCCTCCTTCATTTTCTTTGTTTTCTCTTTATGGAATTCCTATTAGTTTGATGTAACCTCCTGAACTAAGCATGTAAGCCTACTGTGCTTTTTTATCATGTTTTCAGCACTTTGGGATTTTTATTTTATTCTCCAGCAGATTTCTTTGATTTAATTTCCTATTCTTTTGTTGTAATTTTTAATCTCAAATCATATTTTTAATTTCCAAGAGCTCTTTCCTATTCTCTGATTTCTCTTTTTCATAATACCCTGTTCTTAGTTAAGAATGCAATCACTTCTGTCACTGAGGATACTAACTTTCTAAATAATTGTTGTTGTTGTTTTTTTCTGTTTCTTGCGTTGACTATTTCATTAGAGTTATTTTATTCAGTCCATTTTTGGGCTTCTCTTTTATAACTTCTCTTAAACATCTGCTGATCCTTGGTAGAACATTTATATTTTGGAGTGAGATATTAAAAGCTTATACTAAGCTCTGTGTGTGTAGGCAGTCTTGTTGATTAGTGGTTCTGTTGATTGTTGATTAGTGGGTTTCACTTTAGGTTAATAGACAAAAAAAAAAAAACCCTCATTGCCATCAAGTCAATTCCAACTCATAGCAACCCTATAGGACAGAGTAGAACTGCCCCCTAGGAGCAGCTGGTGGATTCAAACTGCCAACCTTTGGGTTAGCAGATGAGCTCTTAACCACTACCAGGGCCTCTGATAGACATTCAGGACTCCCAAATGTCAGTTGTTCTACTCCCAAATGTCAGTTGTTAGAGATCTTTCCTCTAGAGAAGAACTCTCTTCTCTCCTGGTAGGGGCTAAGATGACAGAGTTCTGTGTGTGAGGAAAGAGGAGCTCAGCCACCATATTTGCAGATTTTTAGTTGACTCCTCTTTTCTCAGCCCCACACTTACTAGCATATGCACACTAGTTATTGTCTCTTGAGTCTCAAGTCTCTTTTCTTTAGTTTATTCAGAGGATAAACCAGTATTTTAACTGAGGTATACATGACTGGTTGCTGATATTCTATGTGGAGGAATGGGGAAGGAATGGGGTTGATGTTCCCCATGATGACTTTCAACCAGTCCCCCAATCTCAGCCATTTTCAACGTGTGAGTCTTGAGACTCTTTGGGATCTGTGAAATGAATTAGCTCTCTTATTGTCCATATATGCCTGTACAAATACCCTTTAGGCTGTGGCTGTCTCTAGTAACTCTATTACTACTCCTCCATCTACCTTCAGAATTCTAAAAACTTGTTGAAACCTCTTTAATGTTGGTGCATGCTTACTCACTGTCCTAATTCTTGAGATTCTATTTGAAATATTTTGTTTATTTTAAATTGTTTTTGCTGAGGCTTGATTGGGAAAGAATATAAACACATTCCATTGATCTGCCATCTTTAACTGAAAGATGCTCATGCTTTTGAGCCTTTGTTGATTGTCTACTTTATCAATCACTCATTCCCATTTGTAATATAATTTAATTCATCACAGCTTCTTCTTAAATTATATATTACTATACTGTTATTTTATAACATGGAGACTAAAGTACAGCAGCATTTAAGTAACTTGCTCAAAGTCTCAAAGCTAGTGAATATCAGAGGTAGGATTCAAACTCAGGTCTAATTGATTCTGGATTCACCATGGTGCTTCCCATCCCAACATTTTACGTTCAACAGCAAATCAATAGGCAAAGACCTTGTCTCCTCTGTCAGAACTAATGTCTACTTCCCTTCACTGCTGGGAAGGTTTGCTTCCTTGTTTCAGGAGGGGTTTCATTACTAAGACATGTTTGCCTTCAGCTTCCCTCTTAATTTTTTTTTTTTTTCCAGTGTTGATTTTACTTGCCCCTGTTTTGTGGTTCTTTGCCTTCCTTGATGTGTCTTATTTGCCACCTTTGAAGTACCCTTAGATTTGTGTCCACAGCCCTGCCCTCCCACGGCCCTCCTTTTCATCTCCGTCTGCTTCACTGCCTAGTGAGGTATTGATTTCTCGGGAGAGCCTGCTGGGATTGGAAGAAAAATCAATATCCCATTAGACATAACTGAGGAGTAGTGGCAACAGCTCCTCAGCAGCTTGTCCACTGACCTAGCATACCGGGACTGTGTTCAAAGACCGAGTTAGCCTGACATGTTCAGGGACACTCTGAAGTAATTAGACTGTCCTAAGAATAACGTTGAAAAGCCAGTGACAGAAAAATCAGAGTTGTAAATCCATTTCTTTGAACTAAATGAAATGGAGTCGTCTTTTGAGAGTAATTTTGCCTGTCAAAGATTATTCCAGGGGACAGGAACTCCAATGAAAACATTTACAATTCTTGGCCACTTAGAATTTTCTTGTGTAGGCACAATCTTTGGTAAAACATAAGCCAAGTCCTTTAGCTTTCATGTTCTCTCAGGTTCCCGGAATGAAAGAGGGGGTGTCAGCTTTGGGATACCTGGCATTGCTCATACAATATGTTTCTGAAACATTGTGTTTAAATACCATTTTTTAACAGTGCCCCAAAAGGCTCATTATGGCGGCTCTCCCTGGGTAAGCCCCTTTAAAAAAAAAAGAGTTTTTGGAAGGAAAATTGTCACCCTCTGGTTTATCTGGTTATAAGTTTAATTTTTATGTTTCAGAATTTTGTAAAGAGGGTCAGACTTGAGCAGTAAAATCGAATTATCAGAGTCTAAAAAGGCCCAGGATTACTATAGTAATAGAAACCTACACTTAACCCTAAATAGTTAAGTCACTATGTCTTTTTCTCCCATTTTCATGGAAACATAGACTCTTAGAACTGGGAGAGTACTTGTAGTCGAACTCCTTCTTTTAAAGATTCATTCATTCAGGCATTCATTCATTCTTCAAATAAATATTGAGCACCTCTATGTGAAGAGAAGGTTTAGGCACTAGGACTATAGCAGTGGAAAAAAACAGGTAAAAACCTCTGTCCTCTCGCAGCTGTATTTTAGTGGGTGGAGACAGGCAACAACTAGATGGTAGTGTGAAATGTTGAAAGCAGGAGATCAGTTAGGAGGCTTTGACAAGTATCCAAGAAAGAGGAGTGGTAAAAAGTAGTCAAATTTTGCACCTATTTTTAAAGGCAAAGCAGATGGGATTTCCTAACAGTTTGGATGAAGGTAGTGAGACATGCATGGATTCAGGGATAGCTCCACAGTTCTGACCCATGAAACTAGAAGAATTTAGTTGCCATTTCCTGAGATGGAGGGTTCCGTAGAGGGATCAGTGAAGGGGAGATACCAAGACTCAGTTTTGTGTATGTCAAAATTTAGAAGACTGCTAGACAGCTAAGAATGATTGTCAAGAAGGTAGTCGAGTGGCGCAAATGGTTAATGCACTTGGCTGTTAACTGAAATGTTGGAAGTTCAGGTCCACCCAGAGGTGCATCAGAAGAAAGGCCTGGTGATCTACGTCTGAAAATCAGTCATTGAAAATCCTGTGGAGCACAGTTCTACTCTGACACACATGTGATCGCCATGAGTAGGAGTCAACTTGATGGCAACTGGCTTTATCAATCTCCCTCAATGCTGTCAACGGTGCATTTTCTTTTAAGTCACTTGAGTTCTAACATCGGTCATAGGTGTCTAAGTTATGATGGGAACAAGACTTTGACCAGGTTATATAATGGTTAGAGATATTTAAATCTAATTCTAAGAGCATATTATGCAATGTTAAGTTTCAGGTCTACAAAATGGCCAAAATATTTAGAAACTTTGTAAATAAGTTTCTATCATGTAGCTTGAAAACTTTTGTTATTTTCCCAGAACATTCAAAATAATAATATGTAACATTTTCATAATACTTTCAAGTTTAGAAGATATCTAATATCTGTTTTATTGTTTGGCCTTTATAAATTCCCAGCATAGAATGTTTCTTTGCCCTTCTGTAGGAGCGCTCTTTATTAAGAACACCTAACTGTTGTTCACATGACATGGGTTTAAGAACTCTCACCATTCAGGTAGCCTTATTAGGATGCTCTGTAATCTTTCCATGTGTCATTATAAGGGTAGTGTCCAGATCTTTTGACAATATACCAGGTATAGATTGAACAGACTTTAACCCACCTTGCCTGGCTCACAGTATTTCTATTTTATGTAGTATTGTACTATATTAATTTCTTTCTAGCAATTGAATTGTATCAAACTTTTAACACACAGTGTACTTATGTTCGGCTAAAAGCCTTATTATTTTTTCTTGCAAATAATATACTGTAAAATAAAGTTTTACACATGTAAGCTACTGATACTTTGAACCCAAGTGTAGTATTTTATATTAATCTCTATTGAATATTAACTCTGATGTTTTAATTTATTAGTCCAGTTTTATTTTTAGTCTGTTATTTCTGCTTATAAAGTAAAATCTGTCAATTTCACTTAGGATTGTGTTCATCTATATTTGAGAGACCTTAAAATAGTGACCTCATGAAATTGGAGTTAACATGGACCAAGTCCAGAGGCATCAAGGGCTAGGGCAGCAGTTCTAGAGGGCTCATCAGCCTTCTAACATCCTGCTTCACCACAACCTAAGCGTATGGCTTTACTCCTCATGATTACAAGATTGCTGCTTGTATTAGTTTTCTATTACTTTGTAACAAGTTACTGCAAACATAGTCACAAATGGGTTATCTCACAGTTTTTATGGGAGGAATTCAGGCACAGGTTAGCTGGGTCCTTTGTTTAGGGTCTCACCAGGCTGAAATCAAGGTGTCAGCTGGGGCTGCAGTTCTCATCTGAGGCATTGAGTTCTTCTCCAGGCTAATTCAGGTTGTTGGCAGAATTCAGTTCCTTGCAGTTGTAGGGCTGAGATCCCGGTTTTCTTGCTGGCTGTTGGCTTGGGGGGAGGTGGAGTGGGCAGGTAGGGGTTGCTCTCAGTTCCTAGAGGCTCCCCTCAGGACCTAGCCACTTGCCCTTCTCACAGCATGGCAGCTTACCTCTTCAATAACAGAATAGAATCTCTCCCCAGTTTGTTACAACCGAGTCTTACATAAGTAAGCTAATCAAGGGAATGACTATCCCATCATAGTCACAGGTCCCACCCATGCTCAACAGGGGGACATTATACAGGGTATGTGTCATGGATTGAATTGTGTCCCCCAAAAGTATCTGTCAACTTGGCTAGGCCATGATTCCCAGTTTTGTCTGGTTATCCTCCATTTTTGTGATTATAGTTTTATGTTAAAGAGGATTAGGGTGGGATTGTAACACCACCCTTACCCAGATCACATCCCTGATCCAATGTAGAGGGAGTTTCCCTGGGGTGTGGCCTGCACCACCTTTTATCTCTCAAGAGATAAAAGGAAACAGAAACAAGCAGAGAGTCGGGGGCCTCATACCACCAAGAGGGAAGCATCAGGAGCAGAGTGCATAGTTTGGACCCAGGGTTCCTGCGCTGAGAAGCTCCCAGTCCAGGGAAAGATTGACAAGAAGGACCTTCCTCCAGAGCCAACAGAGAGAGAAAGCTTTCCCCTGGAGCTGATGCCCTGAATTTGGACTTCTAGCCTACTAGATTGTGAGAAAATAAGTTTCTCTTTGTTAAAGCCATCCACTTGTGGTATTTCTGTTATAGCAGCACTAGATGACTAAGACAGCATGTATCCCAGGAGTGGGAGACTTGCGAACATCCTAGAATTCTGCCTGTAACACTGCTACAGTTCCAATCCTCATAATGCATTCTTGGCAGGAAGAAGTATTCTGGAAAGGTTAAGAGAAAAAGGCATGTAACAACGGAGTCCACCCTCCCTCTCATTTTTAAAGTTCAGGAAACAATAGTTTTACTAGAAGCCCCACCCAGTAAACTTCTACTTACATTTCATTAGTCAAAACTACCCTTAGTTTGGCACGGGATCAAGCAGTGCTTCCTTCTGTTGTACGCAGGGTCGCTATGAGTTGGAACCGACTTGATGGCACCTAGCAACAACAACCATTAGCACAAAGCAGGCAGGGAAGTCAAGTTTTTGCTACCCATACAGAATTAGGACTCTGTTACAAAGAAAGTGGAGACATTGCTTATTGAATAGACAACCCATGCAAGAATAGAAATGCCAATGTGGAGAAAATAAATCTTGTCTGGCTTAAGAAAATGGAAATTGACAATGAAAATATAATCACACATAATTTTCCACCCAGGATTAATCACTGCTAACATTGTCATGTTTCTTAATTACATCATAGTATATGTAATTAAAAATTTATCATAAGTATTTTTGTGGTAAACTCTTTTTAAATAAAATTTTTAATAAATGAATAATATTCTATCGTAAGTATATGCCGTAATTTTCCTTGTCATTAACCCTCCTTTTCTTATTGTACGTTTAGGTGGTTTTCCATTTTCACTATCCTAATGTCATGATGGGTATGATCTGTATGTAAATTATAAAGATAAGATGCTCAAAGCATCCTGATTGCTCAATCTAAAATCATTACTGTGAAAGAAAAGGAAGTTAGTTTGTTGTGTTTAGGTCTATCTTCAAGCACTAGTTCATCCCATGGGTGATTATACTTTTGCTCTGAATAAACCTCAATACTGTCTTTTTCTGCCTTTAGCATTTTCTCCAGGCTTGTCCTTGAACTTGGTGTCATGGATTGAATTATGTCCTTCAAAATGTGTGTATTAATTTGGCTGGGCCATGATTCCCAGTATTGTGTGGTTGTCCTCCATTTTGTGATTGTAATTTTA
>NW_004444076.1:6459295-6460039 GCF_000243295.1 Trichechus manatus latirostris
GCATGTTTTCATTTGAGGACCTGCTATGTAATGTCTAGGTGTTCCATCTGTGTGTACCATTTAATCCTAACGAACTCTTTGAAGTATAGAAGCCGTTTGCCTCGTTTTACAAATTAAACAATGAAGTCTTAGGCTTTGGAATTGTCATTGATCCCGCAGGAAGCGGTAGAACCAAGTTTTAACTCCAAAGCCCATTCTCTTTCCATTACACTCTGCTGCTGCTTCCTGGTACAATAATGTTCCCCTGTCAGTTCTTAGACTTGGCATGTGGAGGTGTCAAAATAAAAACATTTAATAGTGACAGAAATAAATTGTAAAACAGATTATTTTTGCCCATAGTTAGCATTCAGCAAACATCACTTTAAACTGAATTCAATACATGCATAAAAAATCATGGCTGAGTAGCTTATCCTATATTTGTTTTTGTCTCCTCATCTGTAAAATAGGGTTAATAGTGTGTCTATTTCCTAGGGTGTGCAAAGGGCTAAATGAAATAATATACATAGTGTAAATGTGTCTTAGTCATCTAGTGCTTTTCTAACAGAAATACCACCAGTGGATGGCTTTAACAAAGACAAGTTTACTCTCTCACAGTCCAGTAGGCTACAAGTCCAAATTCAAGGCATCAGCTTCAGGAGAAGGCTTTCTCTCTGTCGGCTCTGGAGGAAGGTCCTTGTGATGCATCAGTCTTCCCTTGGTCTGGGAGCTTCTCTGTGCAGGAACCTCAGGTCCAAAGGACGCGCT
>NW_004444076.1:6460440-6461990 GCF_000243295.1 Trichechus manatus latirostris
TTATTACTGTCAATATTTTGAATCTAGTGGGGCATTTTTGTTCTCAAGCTCATAGATGAAAAAGTATTTTAACTGAAGGCTGCTATGTCTTCATTAATGGGCTTTACTAAGTCTAGCTAAATGCTAGTTTTTATGTTTATGTTTATTTTTCTTCTCTTTCAAGACCAATTATTGGATGGTGTAGCACAGTTTCAATATAAGACTCACAGTGAGGGCAAAGAAAATAACACTAAATTGAGAAAAAATGTTAATAAAGGCAAAATCTCCGAGTGTTCGGATTTTTAGTGGTCATTAGTGGTAAGTTATACATTACATATTGGATTTGGCAAATGTATCTGAGGAATGGTAGACTCTAAAAAAGATCTTGGGAAGTGTGTCTGCCTATATCATGGTTGCAGGGCCTGGTTTAGGAGAACAGGCAGGGATGGTGAACTCAAATTCCTCCAGGGGCCAGGAATTTAACAGACATGTGTAAGTAGGTGGCAAATTACAGAGGACATATCTACAGTTTAAAGATGTGTAAAATTAAAATATATAAGTAAATCAATAACTGTGTGGTCCAGACATAACATACTGTGGACTGCTTGATCATAGTTTTGAGATAAAGAAAGCACTGGCCAGAAAGTTAGGAGACTTGCCTCTTCATTCCTCCAGCTAACATTCATGGAGACAAGTAGAGACAGTAGTTAAAAGTAGGGGTTCTGAGATTGAGTCAGGCTCTGCCATTTAATAATGTTGTAACTTTCAGAGATCGTGTAAGTAGAGGCTGAGAGCATGGGTGGGAGAACCAGGTGGACTAATTTGACTTACTGGCTGTGTGACCCTGAGCAAGTTATTTAACCTCTCTATACCTCAGTTCCCCCGTCTAGGTTTTTGTGTTGATTAACTTAGTTAATACAAGTAACAGACTTAAATGGTCTACCACCTGTCTGTCAGTTTATCATACTGTGGTGGCTTGTGTGTTCCTATGATGCTGAAAGCTATGCACCAGTATTTCAAATGCCAGCATGGTTACCCATGGTGACAGGTTTCAGTGGAGCTTCCGAACTAAGACAGACTAGGAAGAAAGCCCAGGCAATCTACTTCTGAAAATTAGTCAATGAAAATCCTATGGATCACAACAGAATATTATCCCATACAGAGCAGGAAGATGAGTCCCATCAGTTGGAAGGCACTGTACAATGGCTGCAGCAATAAACTCAAGCATACTAAAAATAGTGGTAATAGTGCCAGACAAGGCAACATTTCCTTGTGATCTACAGGAGTTTCCATGAGTGTGAGCTGACTTGAAGGCAACTAATGACAATAAATATTAGCTAATTTTGGTTACTAACTGAAGATGAAAGACTACAACATTCAGTATGGGTTGCATCTCAACATAAAGAAAAAAAAAATTCCCACAACTGGGCCAATAAGCAACATCATGATAAACGGAGAAAAGACTGAAATTGTCAAGGATTTAATTTTACTTGGATCCACAGTCAATGCCCATGGAAGCAGCAGTCAAGAAATCAAATGATGTTTTGCATTGGGCAAATCTGCTGCAAAAG
>NW_004444076.1:6462090-6462989 GCF_000243295.1 Trichechus manatus latirostris
TGTGTAAACCTTTTCATGAGGTTTTTATAGTAGTGGTCTTGTACAATATTTGTCCTTTTTTGATTGACTTATTTCACTCTGCATGCCCTCCAGATTCATCCATGTTGTGAGCTGCTTCTCAGTTTCATTATTGTTCTTTATCATTGCGTAGTACTCCATTGTGTGTATGTACCATAGTTTGTTTATCCATTGATCTTTTGATGAGCCATCTAGGTTGTTTCCATCGTTTTGCTCTTATTGTGAACTGTGTTGCAATGAACATGGGTGTGCATATGTCTATTTGTGTCGGCTCTTATTTCTCTAGGATCTGTTCCTAGGAGTGTGATTGCTGGATCATATGATATTTATATTTCTAGTTTTCTAAGGAAGTGCCATATCATTTTCCAAAATGGTTGTACCATTTTGCATTCCCACCAGCAGTGCGTAAGAGTTCCAATCTCCCCACAGCCTCTCCAACATTTGTTATTTTCTGTTTTTTTTTTTTCTTTTGATTCGTGCCAGTAATGCTGGGATGAGATAGTATCTCATTGTGGTTTTGATTTGCATTTCTCTAGTGGCTAATGATTGCAGGCATTTCCTCATGTGTCTGTTAGCCTCTTGAATGTCTTCTTTGGTGGAAAAGTTTTTTCATTTCTTTTTTGAATCATACGTTGCTTAGGTCTGTCTAAAATGCAAAAATATACATCTGCATTGGTGTAGATGATGCAAATATCCATAAAACTGTTACAGTAAATACAACCTGGAAGATTCCCTGTTTGCCATGACTCTACCGTAGCCAGGTTTGTGCCACTCCCCTATTACTCACCACATATGTATATACGTTTCTTTATAAAAACTATTTCTTCTCTTCCTCTCCCCACACAGGTTTTCCAAATGGGAGATGCCATCTCCTGCATACT
>NW_004444076.1:6463089-6466555 GCF_000243295.1 Trichechus manatus latirostris
AGCCGTGGTATTTTCAGTCACCTCATATGCATGTGAAAGCTGAACAATGAATAAGGAAGACTGAAGAAGAGTTGATGCCTTTGAATTATGGTGTTTGCAAAGAATATTGAATATATAGTGGACTGCCAGAAGAATGAACAAATCTGTGTTGGAAGAAGTATATCCAGAATGCTCCTTAGACATAAGGATGACAAGACTTCATCTCATGTACTTTGGACATGTTATCAGGAGGGACCAGTCCCTGGAGAAGGGCATCATGCTTGGTAAAGTAGACGGCAGTGAAAAAGAGGAAGACCCTCAATGAGATGGACTGACACAGTGCTGCAACAATGGGCTCAAGCATAACGATGATTGTAAGGATGCTGTAGGACCAGGCAGTGTTTTGTTCTCTTGTACCTAGGGTTGCTATGAGTCAGAACTGACTCCAGGGCACCTACACAACAATTTTGGTTACATTATTGTTTAGAGACCTCTTATGCCCTTGACACTGTGCTGGGAGCCAGCAACACAAATATAATCGGATACAATTCCTATCTTCAAGGAGACAGACAACAGGCAGTTATGATACAATGAGTAAGTGCCAATGGAGCTGCATACCAAGTGCTGGGAGCTTTGAAGACAGGTTTTACATTGCTGAGAGAAGGTTACTCAGAAGAGCATATTTCCAGAAACAAGGAAGTGTGCAGGCAGCAGGGCTAAGCACATTTCAGGCCAAAGGAGATAAGAAGCACTCTTGCATGTTCCCTGTGAGGTTCAGTAGCCTGCATGATGCCAGGCAAGTCACTTTCCATCTCTGCCTTAATTTCCTGATGTGTCAAAGAGAGCAGGTTGAATTAGCAATGTCTAATCTTGCTCCAAGGAGCCCTGGTAAAGTAGTGGTTAAGCACTCGGCTACTAACCAAAAGGTCAGCAGTTCAAACCCACCAGCCAGTCTGCAGGAGAAAGATGTGGCAGTCTGTTTCCATAAAGATCACAGCCTTGAAAACCCTATGGGGGCAGTCCTACTGTGTCCTATAGGGTCACTATGAGTTGAAATCAACTCAATGGCAATTGGTTATTTCCTCCCTCTTTAATATTCAATATTCAGTAATTCTCTCTAAGCTTGGGGATATGTCACCCTAAAGTAGGGTGCCAGAGGCTTCTAGGGAGGGAGATACCCTGCAGAAAACAAAGCTGTACTAGGAGCCTGGTGGCACAATGGTTAAGCTCTCAGCTGCTAACCAAAATGTTGGTGGTTTGAACCCACCAACCTCTCCACAGGAGAAAAGATCTGACCATCTGCTTCCATAAAGATTTCGGCCTTGGAAACCATATGGGGCAATTCTACTCTGTCCTATGGGGTCACTATGAGTTGGAATCGACTCAACAGCACACAACAACAAGGTACAAGGCATTGGGGCTACAGAAAAGAGGGGAGAACAGAAGTTTGAAATGGACTTTGACATCTAGAACAGCTAAAGGACAGGAGCTGGGGTTAGGCTGGGGTTGGGATGGAGGCACAAAGATTGTCAGAGGGACAAAATATTTTGGGGCTCACTTTATTTGTGAAGCTTCCCCAAATCTCCAGTCCGACAACATGATTATGACCTGTGTTGAAATCAATGACAATACGTCTTTCCTTGCACCTCCCATTGCCTGTTAGACTAAAGTCTAATAACTTTTAGACAATAGGGCATCATTCAAACCTTGTTTCTCTGCCATCACAGCCTCCACTTACGTCTTTGTTTCATGGAGAAAGTGTGTAAAAGTGAAAAACCATGAACTTTGGGTTCAGGTAGACCTTGAACTGGGTACTAATTTTTGTTCATAGGCCCTAAGAAGGCAGCAAGGTGAAGAAAAGAGAAAATGTAGGAGCTTCAAGGATAGGAGTTTAGAGGAGTATTCTGACCCTTTCTATCATTGAGACACTGCATATGCCATTTAGCCTCTATGAACTTCACTTTCCTCATCTGTACAATGAAAGTAATAACTCTCTCCTCAGCGTTAACTGTGAACATTACATGGAATGCCAAGTTTGGAAAACAGTGTCTGAGACAAAGTGCTCAGGACTGGGGAGCCCTAATAGAAGCTCATGCTTGCAGTGTAAGGAGGCGGTTACCCAAAGAAAAGGGAAGAGGTGGTATTAGGGAAGAGTGAGGGCAGAAATGCTAAGCAGACCATAATACAAGTGTCCACTATGCTAGCTCCCACGTTAGGTATTAACTAAGGTAAATTAAAGCTAGTAAAATGTTTGACACTTAACATGCTCAATAAATGGGTGCTGAATCTTCATAGAGAAAGGATTTTAAAATCCCTGTTCTGTGTAAGACTTCTTACTGTGATGTTATTAATCAGTGAACCATCTGCTCTAATTGAAATTTCACAGGGCTGAGGAATTTAGTGCTCTAACCTCAGAGCCTCGGGTACACTTGGTGTTTTGTTTGAGGTTGATGTATTTGGAAAGATTATGGGAAGATGAATTCTTTGCCAACTTCTAACCAGGGAGATGTGAAGGTTTTCTGCTAGAATTTTTTGCTCTCTGGCACTGTGGGTTAGAGATTAAATAATTTGCCACCAGACAGATGTTCTGAAGAGCTAATTAAAAAACTGACAAGTACCCAGGACCTCAGATCATTATATTTATATGTCTTCCTCTATAGGAAGATCTGAATCAGCTTAGAACTGCAGTATTAAATGATATTTCTAGAAAGTCTCCAATTGAAATAAAGACACTGTTTTTAAAGACATTCTTAATTTATAAGAGTATGTCTCAAACCTGGCTTCATATTTGAAGGAAGTGGAGATCCTTTAAAAAATACTCATGTTGGGCCCCACCACAGACCAATTAGATCAATGTTTGGGAGTAGGGTCCTGGTAAAAGATTTTTTTTTTTAACTCTCCAAGTGATTTGAGTATGTAGCTAGGATTGACAGTTACTACTGATTTAGAATTAAATCTATTTTAGTATCTGTTTTAATCCTGGAGATATCAAAATTGTAATGTATTGGAGCAGGATGGGAACTGGAATTAGACCAGTCTTGGCTGGAATGACAGATTGGCCAAGATCTTATTCTGCTCTAAGTTCCCTAACTTTGTTGTCTCTCAGCTTCCTTATCTTTAAAATATGGATAATAGCTCTCTAAAAATTATTGTGAGGATTGAATGTGAAGATGATTTCATAAAGTACATGCTGTATGCCCAGCATTTAGTAGGTCCGCAGTAATAACTTTGGTAGTTACTACCACTTGCTCTTTAGTAAAATGCTTTCTTAGAGATTGTAAGACTGAGGGGGCGGAGCCAAGATGGCGGTGTACTAAGAGGCTTCCTATATCCCTCTTACAACAAAGACCTGGAAAAACAAGTGATTATATATGAATATCTAGGAGCCCTGAACAAGGCAAAGTTGAGGAGTCAGACTGAGTGGCGGGAGGAGAGGGACACGGTTTGGAAGAGGCCAGCAGCACCAGAGCGGCGGCGGCGGCGGCGG
>NW_004444076.1:6470161-6474085 GCF_000243295.1 Trichechus manatus latirostris
GATACTTGTGAAGAGTGTGCCTCTAAGTCAAGTAGATACAAGAGACCAAAGGGGCAGCTTCTGTCCAGAGGTGAGATGGGAAAGCAGAAAGGGTTAGGAGCTGGTTGAATGGTCATGGGGAATCGGGGCGGAAAGGATGAGTGTGCTGTCACAGAATGTGGTGAGCAATTAGGGTCACATAACAATGTATGTATAAAATTTTGTATGGGAGACTAACTTGAAATGTAAACTTCATTTAACTACAACAATAAAACAAAAAAATAAAAGAAACTGTAAGACTTTTTATTAGGTTTGCTTGTTGATATAAATGGAAAGATTCTGAGCAGTGGCACCAAGATTAGCACGCATCAACGTAAAGCAGTCAGCACAATAGACAATCTTATCATATTGCAAATATGTAAATAGATAGCAGTCATATTCAGTTCAAGCATACATGTGTTGGAAGTTATAGAATATTTAAATTTCCTTTATAGCAAAAAATGCTGCTGGGGATATTGTTGCTACTCCCTAAAATAAATGCAAATAAAAATTCTCAGGTAGTATTTTACACTTGAGCCAGCAGCTCTGCTTCTACACAGTCACCTAGAAAATGTGGGCTTGGCTGTGTCTCCGTGGATGCCAAGAAGTGTGATCAATTATATTGCAATCTGTTTGGCCAAAGGTCTGAACCTGCAGTGCTATCAGCCAGGGTTTGATTAGCAAGGATGGCCTTGGACAGAAAGCAGAGGGAAATTTACTCTGCATTGTTATTCTTTCTCCTACTCTAGGCCCTTTGGCTGTGACTCCAATGGCATTTAAAAAGAAAAGGAAAAAAAAATGAGTTATAAGTCCGCCAGCATCACAAACCAACCTTTCCTTGAGACCCTGGTTGTATGCTCCAACTCTTTTTCTGCTGGCCAAGTACGTGCCCATTCTGTTTCTTTCTTTATTTTGGGAAATACTATATGTAGTGGAAAGAGAACAGGCTGTAGGGGTCATTCAGCTCTGGGCTCACACCTGGCCCATCAGTTACTAGTGTATGAGTTGGGGCCAGCCCCTTAACCTCTCTCAATCTGCACTCTCCTCAGCTACAAAATGAAGGAACTGAATATACAGATTGTTGTGTTCTTCTGATAGTTAAATGAGGTATTGTGTGATAACATTTATTGAAAGTGTATTTTATGCCTTCCCTGTCCTAAGTATTTCACGTGTTCAAAATATTAACATGTATTCCTTTACAATCAATTGTGAGGTAGATTTTTCTAATTCTACTTTACCAGTCAGTTAAATGTTCCACATAGAATGGGTAGTGGATTAGTTACTTTTGTGTGTGGCCTTTCTAGCCATGGTCTTTTAACTCCCACCCAGGTGATTGGGTAGGACTGTGTGATAGGGTAATTGTGGCCTACCAAGGGGATTGGTCAGTTTTGCCTTAAAAGAGAACCAATTCCAGAGCAGAGAGGAGGATCCTACCACCACCAAGAAGAACAGCCGGGAGTGGAGAGCGCATCCTTTGGACCCGGGATCCCTGCGCTGAGAAGATCCTGGAAGCAGGAGACCGAGACTGAGAGAGAGAGAGCAAGCTGTAACCCTGAAGACAGAGGGGGTGGCAGGAGAGACCCGACAGCAGGAGATGGCGCAGTGGGCTACCCAGCACACAGAGATAGAAAGCTGAGTGCCTTTGGGCAGAGGCCCAGGGCCAGGGACAGGCGTGCATTCGAGCATAGCTGGGAACAGACTGTCCTGATGGAAGAACTGTATCCTGAGTGTTCCTGAGCCTGAATTGTGACTGTTACTTCACTAATAAACCCCATAACTGTGAGTATGCTCTGTGAGTTCTGTGTGGCCATTGCAATGAATTATCGAACCCAGTAGAGAGTGCAGTGGGAGGGACAGTTGGTGGCAGAACTGGTAAAGATGGTGGAGAGAGGAGGCTTGTCTGGCCTCCACCTCATGGGAGTTAGCCTTGCACTGTTAATCTTAGTTCTCCTTCCCCTGTGTGGGGTTGCAACAGGTCAGACACTGCCCCCAAGATGTTTTTACAGAGTGGTAAAGTAACTATCCAGAGGTCACACAACCAGAAAGTATGGGAGCTAAGATGTGGATCTGGCTTCAAGTCTGTGCTCTAACCACTGTATACCTTGCCTTTTTGTAGTAAGATTGTGTAAAATATTGTGGCAAATATGAGTGTTTACTCTTTTCCCTGGCTTCTTCTGAAAATTTATAATCTGAAATATGTATGCCATGGTGACCAGCACTATGCATGATAGGTATTCACTAAATCCTCACTGATAGATTAATTAATAAAACAGAGTGCTAAGAGGTCTTATAATCCTGTCAAGTAATGGATTTGTAAAGTATTGGATTTATTGAGATTTCCCCTGCAAAAAGCCTCTATGACTCTACTTGGTCAACTGAGCATTCGAGGCTCTGCAGTGATACAGCCCCAGACACTCTTTCCAACCTTATTAAGCCTTACCATTTACAAAAACCTATCTAGTATATAAGCATAGTCAAGAATGAGACTTATTCTATCATCTTTATTTTTCTGTGTCTAGTAGTTAGTGGGGACCTAAATAATATTGACTGAATAAATGAATGTGGCCCAGTTACAGTAAAGTGATACTTTGTTCATATATGCAGTCTAAGAGCAGGTACTGGTACCATCATTCTTTTGTTTTGCCCATTTCCTTGATCCAGAATCCTTTCCCCCATTGCTAGCCAAAATGTTGGCAGTTCCAACCCACCCAGAGGTGCCTCCAAAGACTGGCCTGGCATTCTGTTTCCAAAAAGTCAGAGCCATGAAAACTATGGATTAGTTCTACTCTGCACACATTGGGTCTCCATGAGTCAGAATGGACTTGATGGCAACTAACAACAACCATTCTTTTGTTCTGTCCATTTCCTAGGTCTAGAATCTCTTCCCCTATGGTCTCATATCCTAGTGCTTACACCAACTAGGTGTTAAATTTTGTTTGGTGTGTTAAACTTTGCAAGTAATCTTTCACCAGCGTCATATTTTCTTTTACTAAAATAATGCTGTTAGGCTGACGCTAATTGGGCTTAGGTTTTAGTTGTTTTTCATATCATAATGATGGATTTTCATTGATATGTCCACACTAGCATTTAAATCTCCTCACTAGTAGCTTTTGCCTATTTACACATTATATAAAGAAAACCCTAATAGCAAAAAGATGGAAACAACCCAGGTGCCCATCAACAGATGAATGGATAAACAGACTATGGTGCATACACACAATGGAATACTAAGCAACGATAAAGAACAATGATGAATCTGCAAAACATCTCACAACATGGATAAACGTGGAGGGCATTGTGCTGAGTGAAATAACTCAGTCACAAAAGGACAACTACTGTATCAGACCACTACTATAAAAACTCATGAAAAGGTTTATACACAAAAAGTAGCACTCTTTGATGGTTATGAGGTGGGGGGTGGGAGGGAAAAACACTAAATAGATAAGTGGTAACCTTGGTGAAAGGTAAAACATCACACAATACTGGGGAAGCCAGCACAACTTGACCAGAGCAAGGTCATGGAAGCTCCATAGACACATCCAAACTCCCTGAGGGACCGAATTACTGCGCTGAGGACTAGGGAACATGGTCTCGGGAAACATCTAGCTCAATTGGCATAACATAGTTTGTAAAGAAAATGTTCAACATCCTACTTTGGCGAGTAGCATCTGGGGGTCTTAAAACTTATGAATGGCCATCTAAGATACTCCACTGATCTCATCCCATCTGGAGCAAGAGAGAATGAAGAAAACCAAAGACACAAGGGAAAGATTAGTCCAAAGGACTAATGGACCACAAGTACCACAGCCTTCACCAGACTGAGTCCAGCACAACTAGATGGTGCCCAGCTACCACCACCAACTGCTCTGACAGGGATCACAATAGAGGGTCCCAGACAGAGCTGGA
>NW_004444076.1:6474307-6477033 GCF_000243295.1 Trichechus manatus latirostris
GAAGGCACTAGGGGACAGGAAAGCTGGTAATGGGGAACCTAAGTTCGAGAAGGGGAGAGTGTTGACGTGTCCTGGGGGTGGCAGCCAATGTCACAAAACAATATATATATTAATTGTTTAATGAGAAACTAATTAGCTCTGTAAATCTTCATCTAAAACACAATAAAAATAAAATAAAATAAGTAGTTCCATTAAAAAAAGAAAATCACCTTATAAATCATAAAAATCAAAAAAAATAAAGAAAAGAAAAAACTTCTTGTATATTAACATATGAGTGGTTGTTTAAAAAATACTGCTAGCAAACCTAAGTTACATTGGGTGTGAAGAAGGGAACTTTTAAATGTTTAAAATTTACTTTGCCTTTCACATAAGCATATATTTATTATACTATGTGAAAAATAAAGGAACTAAGAAGGAGCCCTTGTGGTGTAGTGGTTAAGCACTCAGCTGCTAACCTTAAGGTCAGCAGTTCGAACCCAGTAGCCACTCCATGGGAGAAAGATGTGGCAGTCTGCTACTGTAAAGTTTACAGTCTTGGAAATGCTATGGGCGTCTCTACTGTGTCCTACAAGGTTGCTATAAGTCAGAATCAACTGGACAGCAATGGGATTTGGAAAGGAACTAAGATTTATTTTTTACCTACTGGTCCTGTTGTGTGCCATCAAGTTGATTCCGGCTCATAGTGACTCTATAGAACAGAGTAGAACTGCCGCATAGGGCAAATTGGCAGGTCTTTTCTCCCACGGAGCCGCTTGTGAGTTCAAACTGCTGACCTTTTGGTTAGCAGCTGAACACTTAACTATTGCACCAACAGGGCCTGGTAGTGTGCTAAAAACTTCTATATGTTATTGCACTTGATCTTCAAAACAGTCTTGAAGATGAATATAGTTTGGTAACAGCCAAGCTTTGGCATCAGAAAAACCTGCGTGTGAGATCTGGCCCTCCAACTCACCCACTGTGTTATCCTGGGGAGATCTCTTAACCTTTCTAAACCTAAGTTTTCTCATCTGTAAATAGATATGATAATATCCCACGTTTGCTATTTGAAGTACGATTTTGTTGCTTCTTCTCCAGTGAAAAAGCAATAAGCAAATATATATCAAAATATTTATTAATGGCTGAGCAGTTATCTTAAAACTACTCAAATGCAGGCCTTCTTTAATGAAATATGCTAGCCCATGAGGCCAAGGCCTAGAAGGCCTAAGTGAGGCTACCCCTCCCCACTTTCCCTGAATCTGAGAGAGTACTGGACTATGGAATAGGCTGCTAATCAGTCATATAAACAAGGGGCTGGACTCAAGAGCTAAACTGAGCTGGGTCTGTCCTGAAGATCCAGGCCTTGTCTAGTTCAGATTACTGCCTGGGAGCTGGTAGCTCAAGTGTGGCCCCTGGGCATGATGCCAGGAAGAGGAAGAGTAAGGGAAGGCATACCAAATCTGAGTAATGACTTTAAGGTACAGTAACACTGCCCAGTAGGGGAGAGGGTCAGAAGCACTGCTGTTCTCTGTAGATTGGCTCCCATGGACTGAGGCAGACACTTGAGCTTAAGGAAAAAGTGCCATCCCCTGCCCCCCAGCAACTACAACAAAAATGGAAAGAACAAAAAACTAACCTTACCTTAGTTTAGATGAAATAAGATTATGTATATGAAGTACCTAGCCCTCACACTTTCACACTGTGAGAGCACCAAAGACTGCTACACTCTATAAAGAAAATCAATTTTTTATTAGGAAAGTACAGTGAAATCTGTGAGAGCCGGAACTCGATGGGGCTGCCTTATTTTTTTGGGTCTTGCAAGTTCTCTGCCTTACCAATTTTTTATTGCTTTCTATTAATGGCAAATTTATTAGAGTTTTCCTTCTCTGACAGGTTTCTGCCTTGCTCAAGTTCCAGCTTTCACAGGTTTTACGGTATTAACACCATTTTATAGACGAGGAAAGGGAGGCTCAGAGACATGAAGTCTTCAGATATAAAAACCAGTAACAACAGCATAACAAACAAACAAGCAAAGGGACAACTTCAGAAATTCAATCCATGTTTTAGGTTTACAAACTCTAAAAAGCATTTTTATTAAGGCTGTATACCGTTACCTAAGGAGCCATAGTGGTGCAGTGATTAAAGTGCTCGGCTGCTAATTGGAAGGTCGGAAGTTTGAATATACCAGCCGCTCCTAGGGAGAAAGGTGTAGCAGTCTGCTTCTGTTAAAGATTACAGAGGGTGGGGCCAAGATGGTGGAGTAGTCAGACGCTTCCAGTGGACCCTCTTACAACAAAGACCCGAGAAATCAAGTGATTCGATTATATATGGCAGTCTGTGAGCCCTGAACATCAAAGACAGAGTTGAGGAACCAGACTGAGTGCCAGGGATACGGAGAGACGGTTTGGAAGCAGCAAGGAGTTGCCAGACCTGACCTGGCGAGAGCCTGAGCCCTTCAGGCCTGATCAGCTTGGGGGCAAGAGGTGAGGCAGGCAAGCATTGGTGCTCAGGAGGCGTATTCTGCACTGAGAGAGACTCAGCTGCTGAGAGTCTACTCGGCCACGCAGGACCAGTGAGAAGCAGCTCACGATGAAAGATAAGTACGGCTTAGCACATGGATCAAAAACAGCCCCCTTAGGGAAAAACCTCTCTGCCGTTTATCTCCATGCTCCCTGCTCTGCACTGGGTCCTGGACCGGCTTCAGCAATTGCTGAGTCCCCTGGGCCAGAAGTAGGACCTGTCACATGCCC
>NW_004444076.1:6478516-6479444 GCF_000243295.1 Trichechus manatus latirostris
ACTGGGGGGGATAACAGAAAATACAGAGAGAATTGTTGAAGGTTTGTTGGCAGAAAACTTCTCTGATATTGTGAAAGATGACAAGATATCTATCCAAGGTGCTCATCAAGGTAGATCCCAAAAGAAAGTCACCAAGACATAATCAAACTTGCCAAAACCAAAGACAGAGAATTTTAAGAGCAGCTAGGGATAAACAAAAAGTCATCTACAAAGGAGAGTCAATAAGAATAAGCTCAGACTACTCAACAGAAACCGTGCAGGCAAGAAGACCATGGGATGACATATATAAAGCCTTGAAGGAAAAAACTGCCCGCCAAGAATTAAATATCCAGCAAAACTGTCTCTCAAATATGACGGTGAAATTAGGGTATTTCCAGATAAACAGAAGTTTAGGGAATTTGCAAAAACCAAACCAAAATTACAAGAAATACTAAAGGGAGTCCTCTGGTTAGAAAATCAGTAACATCAGATAACAACCCAAGACTAGAACACAGGACAGAGCAACCAGATATCAACCCAGATAGGTAAGTCACAAAAGGAAGTCAAAGCTAAAACACTGAAAATAGGGAAACAAATGTCAATATGTAAAAGATGATGACATTAAAACAAAAAAGAGGGACTTAAAAAATGCAGACATAGATTTTTTCATGTGGAGAGGAAGTCAAGGTGACATAAAGAAATAAAAGACTGGTAGAAACTTAGAAAAATAGGAGTAAATATTAAGGTAACCACAAAGGAAACTAACAATCCTACAAGTCAAAATAAAAAACTAGAAAAATAATAAAGTCCCAGCAAACACAAAATCAACAACAATGAAAAAGATGCAAATACATAAAGAAAAACAACTCAGCACAGAAAATTAAGTGGAACAAAGAAGCTGTCAACAACGCACAAAAAAAGACATCAAAATGACAGCACTAAACTCATA
>NW_004444076.1:6483787-6497058 GCF_000243295.1 Trichechus manatus latirostris
GCAAAAGTTATCTTAAGCTTTCTTAGCAGGCAAACTCAGGGTGGGGTGTGAAGGGTGGGGAGCTTGGTAATGAATATTTACATCAAATGTCATTAGCCAGAGATGCAATTTGGAAGCCATTCCTACCTCTTAAATTTGCCTTGTAGTATGACTTCATGATCTCAAAATATGTCAACAACCTTGACAAAACATACAAAAACCAGCGATGAGTAGTTTACACTTGAGCTTGGAAAACAAGATATTATAGTTAAACAATTTAACAAGTCAGTCTGTATCTCTTTACATTAATTATGAGGAAACATTAGGAAGGTTCTGCAAATTGTGACTAAAAACAGTCAAGTTTAACATTACCGGTCATCTTCTCTTTACCTCATCTTACCTCAGCAAATAGATTCTTTGTTTAGCACATTGGTAGTAAATATTCAGTATTTCTCAGATTTCTGACTAGCAGAAACAAAAAGACAATTAAATCTGTAGTAACTGAGTAAACAATATGTTTTAGGTCCAAATGCTTGCTCCATATTTTCCCCAAATTAAAGCTTATTTTTTTCTTGAAACTAGTTTCATATTTATGATTTTATACTTTCCCTTCTTAAAGAGATAGAATCTATCTGGATTATCTAGGTTTTGCCACAGTAGTAAACACTGCCCAAATCTCAGTGACTTAAACAACAAAGGCTTAATTCTAACTCGTGCTGCACGATTATCACGTGCCGACTGAGGTACTTGGCTCTATTTGATCCTCACTTATGGACCCAGGCCAAGGGAAGTTCCATCTCCATGACTACAGAAGCAGGGAGAAAAGAACAGAGTGAACTGAGCACTGGCTCATTGCTTTTATATGAACGTGACACGCATTACTTCTCACATTTTATTGGCCAATGAAAGTCACATGTCCAAAGAGGTCAAACAGTGTACTCCTACCATTTGACTGTGAGAGAGCCAGAAATATATGTGAAAGCACCAACAACCACTGTAAGAGATTTCTTATTTCTATTTCATACCAAGATTGCAAAAATAGTATGTGGTACCATCAGCACAGTGTTTACAAGCTTTTAAAATATTTTATGTACCTAAGTTATATTTATTATGCAGTATTATGCTATAGTGTAAGAGTAGGTGAAAATAAGAAAATTGATGTCTAACTTAAATTCAGCCTACTAAGTGAATCCAAAGGAGCCCTCGTGATGCAGTGGTTAAGCACTCAGCTGGTAAATCAGAGGCTGATGATTTGAGCACACCCAGTGGCTCTGCAGGAGAAAGACCTGGTGATCTGCTTCTGTAAAGATTCAGCCTAGGAAGCCCTATGGGGATGTTCTACTCTGTCATAGAGGGTCACTATGAGTCGAAATTGACTTGACGGCACCTGACAACAACCAGAAGTGAGTCCAGCAAACAGTATTCCTCCTATATGACAAAACAAAAGAAATCTTTTTACATTTGTGAAGGCCTAAAAGGTGGAATTCTTTGAAGGGAATAAATGAGAGTGAGGGAGATAGAAAGAAGGTGCATGTTCAGAGTATTAAAAAAAAAGTTGCCATCTAGTTGATTCTGACTCACAGTGACCCTATAGGACAGAGTAGAACTGCCCCATAGGGTTTCCAGGGAGAGGCTGGTGGATTTGAACTACTGACCTTTTGGTTAGCAGCCAAGCTCTTAACCACTGCACCACCAGGGCTCTGTTTGGGTATAGGAAAGGATATTTAAATGAATTGCCAAAAAAATACTGCCCTTCTATCACACATAGGTCTCTGCTCCAGAGTTATTTTAGAATACCGAATAAGAAAAGATGTTTTTTTTTTTTGTTTTTTTTTTTACCCCCCCTTAGGAAAATATAAACATCGATGAAGCCTCCAGATGTCTGGTGAAACACATACTGGCAAATGAGTGTGACTTCCTGGAGTCTACTGAGCCGGACATCGTGAAGCCCCATCTCACCTCATCCAGGGTTGTCAGCTGCTCTAGCTGTGCCAAATCCTAGTGGCCTCCTTTCTTGGTAAATGATGAAAATAACCACATCACCCCATCCATTGTGCCTTAATTTTTACCATTTCAGGTAAATATCAGGAGAGGGATACATATGTGGCATGCCAAAGATCTCAGCCTGTGTCTTTCCTATAAGAGAGAAATAGAAAATATTTTTGACGTTTTTTCCCCCACCATCATCACAGTGTTTACAAGCTTTTAAAATATTTAATCAGTTACAACATTCTGTCTCGTAGCTGACCAAAATTCTGCAGGGCCAGAACCAGTCTTTGTGTTTGTTTCTTTAAATCTAGAAAGACCTCAGATCTCAAACAGAAAACGAGAGAAGAGCAGGCTTGCTGTCAAGTTAAGGATTAGCTTTTGCTGTGACCCTGGTAGTTTTGCCTAGATTTCCATATGTTCTCTGATGATCTGTCAGTGAAAACGGCATTTACTCCAGAGATGACCTCTATTCTGGACAGCCCCAAGACCTGTCTCTGATTTAGCTCTTCAGAGTCGTGTGCACAGCCTCCCTGTGTTTTTGTGGCCTTCATTGTCACTTGTGTGCCCTGAATGAATGTTGGCTTAACTGAAAACTGTGTGGAAATGCCTGCCCCCTGTATGTGCCCTTCTGTCAGCTTCCTCTGACTCAAGCTGTGGGGCTTTTCTGTACTTGTAATATATATTATATATATTTTCACAAGTGAAAAATAAAACATTACAAGATGCTGTTTCCCTGTTTCTGAAAGCATTTGAAGTTTTTTTTAGCATCGTGGACTTCTTTTTGACTGTGTAACCAAGCTTCTCAGAATGCATTTCTAAAACCTTATTTTAAAGACAAGATGAGAAATGTGCACTTCAAGGAACTGCTGGACACTATTAAAGCTCAGATTAGTCTATTCCATCTGCACTTACTGTTCATACCAATTTTGAGACCAAGAAAGTAAGCAGCATATATACCTTTTTTAGTTAATCAGAGGAATATGCCTTCATATAGCTACTGTTTTTAAATGGCATTATTTTTCCATCTGAGGCACGCTCAGTGCAGTCTCTCAGAGGTCCTCAGAGCAGTTAAGCCCCAGATTCCTATAGGGATAACCTTCTCATTTAATTTGCCTTTTAGTGGCTTCCTTTTCTCACTTCCTGTTTTCGTTTCCTAGTGCTGCTATAATAGAAATACCACAGCTGGTGGCTTTAAAGAAGAGAAGTTTATTTTCTTACAGTTTAAAGGGCTAGAAGTCTAAATTCAAGACAGTGGCCATAGGGGAAGGCTCTGGGGGAAGATCCTTGTCTCAGCTCCTGTAGCCCCAGCGTTCTTCTTTTCTTTGGTGATCTTCACGTGACATCTGTCTTCCCCCTGTTTATACTTCCTTGTCTCATGTCTATGCTGCTCCTTATACTCTGTAACCAAAGGGTAGATGTAAGAGTGAACCCTCTCACATCACTTTTAATGATCCACTAAAAAAGTGAACTGCTTCTTGCTCCAACTTCAGGTTCTACAGGGTTGGTGGCGTTGATTCCCAAAGTGGGGAGGGAAAAATACTTCTACCAGGCGACAAAATAAAAGTCTCACTAACCCTAAAACTTCTTTTGCTGCCTGGACATTTCTGGCTCCTCATGTTTATAGACTAGCAGTCAGAGAAGGCAGTTACTATATCAAAAATAACCCTAAAAACTCACTACCGCCAAGTCCATTCTGACTCATAGCAACCCCATAGGGTTTCCAAGGCTGTAAATTTTTACAGAGTGGAGTGGCTGGTGGGTTCGAACTCCCGCCCTTTCGGTTAGCAGTCAAGCACTTTAACCACTGTGCTACCAGGGCTCCTCAACTTATAGTCCACATCTTATAGCTCCACATCTTACAAAATGAAAAACCAAACCCATTGCCATCGAGTCCATTCTGACTCATAGTGACCCCATCTGCCAGAGTAGAACCTGCCCCATAGAGCTTCCAAGGAGCAGCTGGTGGATTCGAATTGCTGACCTTTTGATTAGTAGCCGAGCAGTTAACCACTACACCACCAGGGCTCCCCACATCTTCTAGTCGGGAATAATTCATCCTAATCCTCCTGATGAGATAGGATTGTTGCTACATAATGGAGCAGGGAGTAGAATGTCTGGACTCCTGGAATTCACTGGTTGCCTCTTGAAGCTTGCATGCCCAGTGATAACCCAGAGAGCAATTGCAGCAGCAACATCTTGACAAAGAAAAGTAACCAGGGTCTCAGACCTTCAAGGATAAAAGTCTGGGTCATTGTACCAGGCAATGATCCTAGACTAGAAGCAGTTTGGCCAAGGGAGAGGCGAATTTGGGGTGGGTGGTAGAGGAGGGAAATTATGAATATCAATTATGACCTCAAGAATAGTCAAGAGACTATAGTTTGTTTCACCAACCTTCCTGTTGTAAGTTCTTCTCCCCTCCCCTAGTCTCTCTTTCATTTCCCTTAGAGTTTCAGGATATGTTGCACTGAAAGGGTAGAGTGAACTTAACATGCAGCATTTGTGAATCTCAGTAATGCAAGGTGTGATGGTGGTTGCACAGCTTTGTGAATATACAAAAAAACATTGAATTGCACGCTTTAAATGGATGAGTTGTATGGTATGTGAATTATATCTCAATAAAGCTGTTACAGGAGCCCTGGTGGCACAGTGGTTAAGCACTCAGCTGCTAACCAAAAGGTCAGTGGTTCAAACCCACAAGCCACTCTGCAGGAGAAAGATGTGTTAGTCTGCTTCTGTAAAGATTTACAGCCTTGAAAACCCTATGAGGCAATTCTGCTGTGTCCTATAGGATCACTGAGTTGAAATCAACTCAGTGACAATGGGTACAGGTGTTACAAGTTACAAGAAAAAAATGGAACTACAGAAGAAAGCAATAGGGGATAATTGTTTCCCCCAGTGAATCAATTTAGCCTCGTTATGAAGTATAGTCCTGGTGTTATTCCTTAGGAAGGAATCTTAGGTGCCTTTTTACCACTATATCATCTGCCTAGGGTTGTCTGGGTGAAAGCTTAGTCATCACTTCTGAATTCAGAATTTTCTCTCCAATATTTGGAACTAATATTATGCATGGGTTTAAGTTCAGTTGCATCTTAGCTGTTTCTGTCTGAAAATATCTTTGGCTTTCTGGGCTCCCCAAGCTCCGGACAATTCCTCAGTGTTAAAAGAGAAAAAAGTGTGAAAGGACCCCCCTCTAAAAAAAAAAAAAGTCAGAAGTGCTGATGGGCTAAACCAAAGTATTTCCCAAAGATAAGGGTAAAAAGTCCGCCAAAAGTGTATACACAACTATGTCACAGTATCAGTGAGTTTGAAATTTTCCAATTCAACAAACCAACTTACTTTGTACAATCTAATTGATTTCAGACTGTTAATTCCCATGCAAAGGCAGTATATTTCTAAATGGAGTGTACCCTTTGCAACTGTAATTAACGGTAGCTTTAAGACTCCGGAACTTAAAATTCCAAATGGCTCAGATTGTGCTTTCTATTAGAACGGTTTTTTTTTTTTTTTTTCAAAAGAGTTTAAAGAGCCCTTATGAAAGTGTATTTTTAAAGGTGGAATATCAAAGAGTTGCTATTACTTATAATACAATAGAACCCCTCTGTTTTGTCTTGAACCAAACTTTTAAGATGTTATGCCAGATGTGTAACATCAATCAGTTTGTATTTGTTGAACTCCTTAATCAAATAGCTATCAAGTAGTTGCTCTGAGTAAGTTGCTATATTTGATGCATAAAATAGATCACATGCAAAATGCACGTCTCTAGCAAAATGCATATTGTTTCATATATGTTAGTTTCCTTCTTTTCCCTGTGATAGTTGTTTGCATGGAAACATGAGAAATAAAAGTCATGGGTCCCTGCTCTTTGCCTTTGCAATATCCTTGGTGGTGGTGAAGGAGATGTGCAGGTTTGTTACAAGACAAGAGAAAAATACAATTACAGATCAAGACAGGAAGGTTGGTTCAGTTTCTACTATATAACCTTCATTTTTATTTTTATCATTATAAAAAATTTTAATAGCTATCACTTATTTCTCAGGTCCTATACTATGTTCTTTACAAACATAATATCATTTAATCTTTGTTACTACCCTGTTGGGGAGGGTGATTTCATATTTTGTAGATAAGAAAACTCAGGCTGATAGAAAAAAAGGTCCACATCTATCAGGTGATTCTGGCAGGATTTCTAGCCAGTGTATCTGCCCCTCTGGTCGCAGTGGGCTAGTCAGAATTTCTTAATTTCTCCTGACGAAAATGATAGGCTTAGGGGTGTGCTTGAGAGCCAAGCTGACTCAATCAGAGTCCTCTGCTATGATTTTTTTGAAAGTTTAGGAAATGGCAGGTGTAGGAAATGGCCATCATTTTCTTACCCCTGAGAGAAAGCACATCAGAAGTTAGGTGAGCACATATCCAATGCATAAAGAGATAAAGAATTGAGAAGTAGTGAGAGAAGGGGAAGAGAGGACTGAAAACCCCATCTAAGTCCCCTGATCTGCCTATGACTAAATTCTGATTGAACCTTTACTTTCCCAGTTATAAGAGGCAATAAAGTCCTCTTTGATTTGTTTGTTCAGGACAGATTGAGTACATTTTCCACCACTTGTAACTCAAAGGTTTCTGACTAATATAGTCACACAGCCATTAGAAAGTGGAGTTAAATTTGTATACAGATTAACTGACCACAAGATCCATGTTCTTCACCATAACATTTATTTATAACATTATCTCCCATTTAAATGGGAAATTATATAGATGTTAGAGCCTTTACTTCAAATTATTCTACTAGTAGGGAAGTATGTAAAAACATGGTTGATGGGACTATTTTAGAATAGAAAAAAATGAGGTGTTTTATGCTAATAATTATTAAACAATCACTATCCCTCAAATCTACCACTCATCTGTCAGTTTGTTGTGATGGCTTGTGTGGTGGCTTGTATGTTGCTGTGTTGCTGAAAAATATGCCACCAGTATTTTAAATACCACAGGGTCACCCATGGTAAACAGGTTTCAGCAGAGCTTTTAGAATAAGATAGACTAGGAAAAATGACCTGGCAATCTATTTCTGAAAATTAGCCAGTGGAAATCTTATGGATCACAACAGAACATTGTCTGACTTGTTTGCTTTGGACACATCATCAGGAGGGATCACTCCCTGAAGGAGGACATCATGTTTGGTGAAGCAGAGGGCCAACAAGGGCGAGGGAGACCTTCGGTGAGATGGATTTGCACAATAACTGCAAGGATAGACTTGAGCATGCCACGATGGTGAGGATGACTCAGGAAGGGGCAGTGTTTCATTCTGTTGTACACAGGATCACCATGAGTTGGAGTTAACTGGACGGCAGCTGTCTGTCTATCTGTCTATCTGTCTGTCTGTCTATCTATCCAAGAAATAAATAGGTAAATAGTGACAAATGGCTTATAGGATAAATACAAATAACACAAATCCTTCTTTCAGATTTTGACATTGTAAAATTGACATGGTTGATATTGTAAAATGACTGCATAGGAAGGTCTAATAGACATATAATACCACACATTGTAAATAAATTAATAATTTAAAGTTAATATAAAAGAAATGTTTTAACCAGAGTCTGTTTGCATACAAGAATCAGGAAGTAGTTATTCTTAAAAGTTTGAAAAATAAGGTCTAGGGATCTCTAGTTTCATGAGAGAGAGAGAATGGGGGGAGGGATCAAAGAAAAATGGAAAATAGAAATTTTGTGAAAATGTGAAAAATGTGGGGTCATAGAGTCTCCCAAAAGAAGGATCAGAAGGAATTTGATATATGTGTTAAATACTGGTTACTTTTAAGAAAAGTTATATTCAGCTATTTTCAAATTATCAAATTCCTTCTGATCCTTTGTTTAGAGATAAATACACACAGGACTACAGTGAGTATACGGAGGAACACAATCACTTGAATATGACAAGTAAATACAGTGATAATCACAGGTACTGAAAAAATCATTATAATGAATTATTATTTATAATATTTATTTAGTACCAACTTTGTGCCAACTACTTTACATATGCTACTTAATCTTAATCTTCATAAAAATGTCACATGATAATCACTAAAATTAAAAACCAAAGCCATTGCCATTGAGTTAATTCTGACTCATAGTGACCCTACAGGACAGAGTAAAACTGCCCCATAGGGTTTTCAAGGCTGTAATCTTTATGAAAGCAGACTGCCATATCTTTCTCCCATGGAGCAGCGGGTGGATTTGAACCACCAAAGTTTCAATTAGCAGCCAAGCACATAACCACTGCACCACCAGGGCTTCTTTAGGAAACCGAAGGTAAGAAATATTTAGAGACGTTCCCAATGTCATGTAGCTAGAAAGTAACAGTGTAAACACTCAAGCTCAAGTTTGGCTCACTCAAAAGACTGTGTTTTCCTAATTAAACATGCCTTCATATGACTGTATTTTCATATCACCATAATTTAGGTGATACCGATTTTTCAGATTATATATTTATTTTGTGTATGTATCAATAAAGGTTCAATTAGGAGACAGACATCTCACAGTAAACTGAAAAGGAAAAAATTAATACAAGGAATTACTAACTAGAAAAAGGAGATTAGCTATGAAGAGAAATAGAGAACTCTAAAGAATACAGGAATAGAAGATGGAGAGAGCAGTCACACTTCTTAGGCTGAGGGAGAGCACCAAAGAAGGAAAAAAATTGGAAGAACCTCATCATTACCACCATTCCTCACCCAAGGCTTAGATTCACACTTTGTTGGAAAGGGTATGGCTATTGCCCACTGGATGATGAGAAAGTTCACTTACGTGTCCTATGCCAGAGATGATGAGCAGGAAGCCACTTGATGGGAATTCACTCGCTTGAGTGCAGCTGAAACTCACTGGCGGGTGTATACCACTGGATCTTATGCTCATCGCTGGCAAAGAAGCCACCTTCTGGCAAGAAAGTTCTCTGCTGGCAAGAAAGGTATCAGCCATGCCATAGAAACAAGAAGAAAAGCACTGGAGCAGGAAGAGAATCTCCTTCCTCCTATAGTACTTCTCCAGGGCCCTCTATTGACAAGGCTTACATTGGGCCTGCCGGAAAAGGAGAAATGTTTACAGGGTCCAGCTCCAGTATCAAAAAGCAGGGACAAGAAAGGTGGATTGGGTGTAATACATAGGAGAGGATAGATAGTGTGTTGGAAGGAGCAACATATCAGAATCTGGTGAGTGTTTTTGTGAGTAAAAGATAGGGAAAGAGAAGAGAATGATAATGTAATACTTACTAAAAAGGGCACGGGCTAAGGAAGGTTGAGAAACATTGCCGTAAATGCTTGTTAGGCATCTACGTGAGGTGTATGCCTGTCTGTATCATCATGCCCATTTGACTTAACTCCCATACTTGAGAGGAAGTTTAATAGCGTGGAGTTTGAGGACATTGATTCTGAAATGACGATGCCTACATTCAAATAACATCTTCATTGCTTGGTATTCATGGACTCTTGAGCAATACACTTAGTATCTCTGTGGCAGAGACTGCTAGTTGCAATCTAATAACTTTTTTTCTTACACAAGAATTTAAGCTAAAGACTACATTTCCCAGCCTCCCTTGTCGTATTGCCATGTGATTAAATTTTATACACATCCATGATTAATTCGTTAGAATAAGTTCTCATAGGTAATATTGCTGAATCAAAGGTTATGCAAACTTATTTTCCGGAAAGCTTGTATTAATTTTCATTCTCATCAGTGATACTTGAAAATTCCTAAAGAAAACAGCTATTTATGATCATCTGTCCCACACAGCCTCATAATAATTGTGGATTCACTTGCAGAAGGCCTTACAGTGTGTGTGTTGGGGAGGAGAGAAAATGTATAAGGAGAAAGGAAAGCTATACAGACAACAAAAATGTGTTGTCAGATTGCAGCAATGTCGCTTTCAATTGGAGAACTAAATTCAGATTTTAGTCTCTTCTCTCCTCCTCCCTTGTAGTAAGTACCCCTGGGTATGATCAGTGTACTCTCTAGTAGTTGGGGAAAAGTGCTATGACAGAAAAAAAAAAAAAAAATCTAACTCAAAAGCAGGATTTCCTAAGAATTATTTTGTCTACTTGAAAGATGACCCTACAGGCTCCTGTAAAACCTGCTTGCCCATAATATTACTAAAATTAATAAGGCAAGTCTTTGTGTGTTATGGTTAGTACTGCAGTAGCATATTTCACCAAACATATTATTATTTTTGAATTACTAATAGAATTATCACAGTTTGTTTTAAATCTGAAGCCATAAAATTTACTTTCCCAAATAGTACTGACATTTTCTACACCCTTAACTCTGTATAAACTAAAATTGTAATAACTGAATACAGATAGAACTTTTTTCTCATAAATATTTAGTCTTCTATTTTAATCATAGATGAAAAAGATTAATATATTGGATTGATGGACTATAAAATATGAACTATCAAGGACTATTGGACGATGGCTTATTATTTTAACATGCCATTATAAGGTACTTTATCATACTATCTTCCTATTTTTTTAAGGTTACAGATGTTATGACAAATCATCCCACCCACCCCTTTGCCTTTCTTTTGTACCACTAGAAGAATGCCAAGACCCCATAAAAGGGGAATTCCATAAATCCATCCCAATTTTCCTTGGCCGGCCTTGTATTAGAGCTTATGATATCTGTCAATATTGCACAATCCTCATTCTTAGGGATTTGAGCTAGGGGTGGAGTGGATTTTTTATTTTGCTTATTTATTTTTTATTGTTTTTAAGAAAAGATATCAGAAGTTGCCCTTGATTATATACTTTTGGATGAAACTCTAAGAATGAAGTGCCAAATATGTAGAATTCTTACTATGATAAGTGTACAACATAATCAGACTAATTAGTAAAATAATAATGTGCATGTTTAATTCTCACTAATTAACCCCCACCCAAAAAAAAGAAAAGAATATTAATGACATACCAATCAGTTGCTGTCCAGTTGTTTACAATAGATCTCTGGGCCTTTCTTCTGAGGCTCCTCTGGGTGGCCTTGAACCTCCAACCTTTCAGTTAATAGCCAAGTGTGTTAACAGTATGCACCACCCTGGGATTCCATAAATGGCATAATGGTAGTTAGACTATAGCATTGCTCTTCTCCACAGATTACTGTTAAAACTTCCGTCTTCAGCTTTATTTTAAAGAATTCAAAATAGGCGTTGACACACTGATGTTCTATAAATACCCCTTGGCTTGTGTTGGTACATAGTGTACATAATGGTTAAAGCTGCAAGTTCTGGAGGCAGACGACCTGGATTCTCTCCTGGCCACACCATCACTAGCTATGCTAACTGGAGAAAATTAGATTCTTTCTTCCTCAGTTTCATCACTTGTAAAATTAAGATAATAATAGTTCCTAATCATACAGTTGTTGAATGCAGTAAATGAGATAATCTATGTGAAGCATTGAGAAGAGTCCCTGACATATAGCACTGAGTAAATATTAACTATTATTATTCTTACATAATTAAAATGATCACAAGGCAAAAGGTATACCTTGATTTTATGGGCCACCAAGAGTCTACTGTGTAGCGGCCATACATTTAGAAGAGAAATTAGACACAAAACTCTTGTGCTAAGAGAACATCAAGTATTACTAGTGTTGGAAGAGACCCATTTGGCACATCTTAACATGTGCCCCATTCATTAGGTATGTGTGTGTGTGTGTGACACTCCTGTGTTTAAGTAAGCTATATTTATACTTGGAATTGATTTAATCTCCTTAGGAGATTCTAATAGATAACAATGGAGTGTCAGTGTGACCTAAACAGAATTTCTACCTGTATCCATTTGAGGTGTATTTCTCCCTCCACCCCCCACTCTCTGTGAATTTCGGCACAAAGAAAATCTGAGAGACTCAAGAAGAGATAAAAGCATTCTGTTACAATTCAAAAACAAAGTAACAGGAATTTCCTTAAGACCCAGAGCATAAAAGTCACTGAAAATCTAATAAAAAGACAGGCTTGGATTTTAATCCCAGAGTTTATTTTTTATCAGTCCATTGACATAATCAGTTTGTGTAACACAAAATTGCTTAGGCAAATTTCTCATTCTATTTATATTTTGCTTGATTTTTCAGATCAGATATAATTCCATTTGTTTTTAATGATTATTAAACAAATAATTAAAGAGTTTTATTTGAAACTAAAACAAAGCAAACAAACAAACAAAAAAACAGAAGCATTTCCATTTCCACGGGTCTACTCTATGCTCAATCAAAAAATAAGAAAGATTTAAGACAGAATTAGCCCTTCTAAAAAGAGTCTGTTTTTCTCACCAAAAACAAAACAGAATAAAAACATTTTCAGTATCCTGCTTGTTAAGAACACACAAAATGAAGATGGGGTCCCTTTAAACAGTTTAAGATTTTGTTTTGTTCGTAAGGACATTATGGAGAAGCCAGGAGTAAATACAATACATAGGAGCTTGTTTGAGTCAAGGTTCCACAAGAAAAAGAGAACTAGTAATAGAGATAGATAGACAGACAGACTTATTGAAAGGAATTGGCCTATACAGTTGTGGAACTGGGCAAGTCCAAAATTCATAGGCAGGAGTGTTGCTGTGCCCGTCTAAACTATGGCTCGATGGGTCAGATAACACTCAGTTCATGATAGGAAGCTCAGGCTGCATGGTAATTTAGTGGTGTGTGGTGAAGTCTTCCGTCTCTATTAAGGCCCAGTAGCAAGCCAAACACTGTTTCTTAAAAGAGGAGTAGTTATATGCAGAGGATGTCAGAGCTTTGCTCCAAAATCCTATGGGTCTGCACTGTGATTCAGTATAGTGGCCTGGCAAAAGCTCCACACAACATCCCCATCTGCCACTAACACTTCAAATACCATAAAATCTGCTGGATTATATGTCCCACATATCAGAGCAGTTGAATGACAGCCTGGATCTGTTTCAGAGCCTTCTCTGGTTCTGGGACCCACTCAAACTAACAGCTTTTGCGATTACTCAGTAAACAGGCCTGAGTAGCGCCTTCAAATGAGGAATATATTGCCTCCAAAATCTAAAGAGGCCCACGAGGCATTGAGCCTTTCATTTGGTTGCAGGAGGGACAGAAGTAACAACTTATCCTTCCCCTTAGTAGACATATTGCAACGTGCCCCACGTCACTGGATCCCTAGAAATTTCACCGAGGTGAAAGGCCCTTGAACTTTTGTCTCGTTTATTTCCCTCCCTCTGACACACAAATGTATTACCAATATGTCTAGACTAGTTGCTATTTCTTGCTCACTAGGTCCAATTAGCATAATATCATCAATATACTGGACCAGTG
>NW_004444076.1:6497697-6498900 GCF_000243295.1 Trichechus manatus latirostris
GCAAGATTCCACACTTTATTCTGGGTTACTCTTTTCTCTGTGTTCTTATATAGAACTAGGTACATGTATTACACACAAAGATTATTCTGTGTTCCAAATGCATACTCAGTGTTTTCTTCTCAAAAGTTTATAAACTCTTCGGGGCACAGATACAGTGCTGTGCATCCTCTGTACTTAGCTCACAATCAAGTAGGTGCTAAATGCATGCTGTTTGTCCGACTGAGTTTCTCCAAGCTGTTTAGCTGGAATTAGACCTGGAACACTTTCTATTCCCTACAAAGTGACAGGCACTTCATGCGGTATCCTGGAAAGCCATGCGAATGCTAATGAATTCTTCTCTATGTGTAAAGTCATGTCAATTTTAATCTAGAAAATCTAGCATTTGAATTTTCTGTGTAGAAACTGAATTGAAAAAATATATATGGACATATAGATCTCTTTATATTTTCTTGTTTCTTATTCTCCTTAAGAATTTTTTTCTATTTAAAAATTTGCACACATGGAAATACTGTTTCTTCCCTCCAAAAATAGCTGATGGACAAAAAAGACAAAAAAAAATTCATCATAATCACACTACTGAAAATGTGCTCTATTGACCTTTTCATATATGCATATCTAGGTTATTGGACATATATATATATATATATTTTAATAATAGGACTGTCTTCTCTGTTGACATTGTTTTTCTTTTACCACAGTGGTTTCTTCCTTTCTTTTCATTGTAATAGAATTCTTCAAATGTAATGCATCTATTCAACAAATTATTAGCATTATTGAAGTTACTGGGGATTAAGCAGTGAATGAAGCAAAGTCCCTGCTCTCATTGAAGTTATATATTCTAATGGATCATGATGGCCAATAGACAAATATATGATATGTTAGGTGTTAATGAATTTCATGGAGAAAAGAAAGATGTATGAGGACTCCAGAGCAAACAAGAAAGAAGAAAACCAAAGACACAAAGAAAAAAAAAGTGTACAGGATTAATTGTCTACACGAACCACAGCCTCATCTATCCTGAGATCAGAAGAACTAGATGGTGCCCGACTACCACTAATTACCATTCTGTTCAGGGCCATAATAGATGGACCCTGATAGAATAGGAGAAAAACATGGAACAGAACCTCAAATTCCTAAAAAAGAAAGACACAAACAAAACCAGTTTTACTGGACCAATTGAGACTGGAGTACACTCCAAGACTA
>NW_004444076.1:6503061-6508879 GCF_000243295.1 Trichechus manatus latirostris
CAGCTTCTGAGCTACGGCTCAGGGGCCATTTCTCTCTCATGGCCCAAGGAGATAATGCTGCTGCAGGAAAATGTTAGTGTAATAGAAAAGGGGCATGATCAGGAGTCCCCCTCTTTATGCTCCCCCCTCCCTCTGTATTGAGGGGGCTGCAGAGAGTGCTATCTATGGAGATACATGAATATAGGAGGAAGCGGACACCAAGATGAGCAGGTACCACTGGGATGCATCAGTGGAGCTGATGGAGAAAATACAAGCAAGCTCTGCTACTCTCCCACCCCTTCCAAGATGGATGAGATTTCTTTGGGCAGGAGAGGAGAGTCTTGGACCCATGGCGAAAAAGAGGCCTTCTGGACACAAAAGACTGCACACTATGATGATTCCATTTACATGACATTTCAGAAAATACAAAATTATAATGCAAATCACTGGTTTCCAGGGCATGAGATTGACTACAAAGGAACATGAGGGGTTGTTTTTGGGTGATGGAAATGTTCTATATTGTGATTGTGGTAGTGATTACATAACTATATATATGTTTCAAAATTTGTTGAACTGTATGCTTACAGTGGGTGAACTGAAGCCAATTTTAAAATAACTTTAGGAAGACAAAGAGTAGATTGCCCTACAATTAAATTGGGGACCTTTGAACTATGTCTTTTTGCTCAGTTTGCTTTAATCTCAGAATTGAAAGGAACCTTAGAGATATCTGAATCATCCTTTAGTTTTACAAAATATGCAATTGAAGTTTATAGGAAAAAAAAGATTTTCTCTAGATCTCACAGATAGTTAATAAGAAAGCTTGGGCTAGAAGCCACTCTCCTGAATTTCTAATATAGGTTCTTGCTTTCCTTGCTATACAGCAGTCTCCTCTGAGGATATTGACAATGACTTATTAATCTTTCCTCCTTTACTCTCAGCTTCTCTTTCTGCCTGCTGTCACTCAACTTGGTCCTTTTGCATATGACGCTCAGTACTCTGTAAGTGCCTGAGAGGATAGGAAAATGAACACTGAAAGGGGTAAAGGGTAATGCATCATCATTCATTACATATGTAGTACCAAAATTTCATGCATACAAATGAAAAGGGAGGTGTCTTGCCAATTCTATTTTTAAAATGTCAATTCAATCCAATTAATTAAATTTCAGATATTATATATGTCAATTCTAGAATTTTCATTTGATTGACATTATAGACTCATTTTTTTAGTTAAACATTTAATTTTTTAATTCTTCCCTTTCTGTTGTCTGTTTTTTGTTTTCTTCCTTTTTTTTTTTCAGATCATCTGGTTTCATAATTTTTTTAAAATTTTGATTACCTATTAGAAATAGACTCAAGATAACGTTATTTTCTGCCCTTTTCTTTCTAGGCAGATAGAGTAGGGGCTGATCACATTAATTCAATCATGAGTAATTCTGAATCAAGGCTGAGTTGCAGCCCTAATAAGCTTTAGTGGACCCCTGGTTCTCCCTATCCCCTTAGGGTTTTCAACTGGGAATCTGATCTGATCTATTTTTCACAGCTCCCCTTTAGTGAGTACTGAATCCCTGGGTGGTACAAATGGTTCATGTGCTTGGCTGCTAACTGAAAGCTTGGAGGTTCAAGTCCACCCAGAGGCACCTTGGAAGAAAGGCATGGCAATCTACTTCTGAAAAAATTAGCCATTGAAAACACTGTGGATAGAGAGAGTGAGAAGTGTGACTCAATATGAAGTACGTAACTAGTGTCATTGAACTGTACATGTAGAAATGTGAATGGATATATGTTTGGTTGTGTACATTGCCACCAAAACAAAAAACAGAACCCTATGGCGCACAGTTCTACTCTGATGTACACGGGTTCACCAAAGTTGGAGTTGAGTCTACAGCAACTGGACTGGTTTCTTAGTGAGTACAGAACTTTAATCTTTGTTTCATGAGACTCCTGAAAATCCACACTCTGCTCCTTAGAAGCTTTCCACTTTGATTTTTAGCCTCCTGCCGTGTGTAGCTTTAGTACTTAGCACAATTCCTGAGGGGAAATCTGGTAGCATGTTTAGAGTTCCTTGAGCTCTCCAGCAGTACACTACCACAGATTGAAAGCCTGAATTCCCACTCCCGTCCACTGTCAGGATCAACATCGCCAGGGTAAATGCAGTACCAGAGGGTCAACCCATGTGTCTGAGAGTTTCAGCCCTTTTTAGTTCTAGTTGCCTCAGTTGCTCACTGCTATTTTCAAACAGATATTTTCTATATTTTATCAGGTTTTTCTAGTTGTTCTCATCAGGAGCACTGTCCTGCCCTCAGCTAATCTGTGTTGTTGTTGTTGTGAGGTGCCATGGAGTAAATGTTGAGTACACAGCGACCCTAGGTACAATAGAACAAAACACTGCCCGGTCCTGCGTCATCCTCACAATCGTTGTTGTGCTTGAGCCCATTGTTTCAGCCACTGTGTCAATCCATCTCTTCAAGGGTCTACTTCTTTCTTTTCTGACCCTCTACTTTACCAAGCATGATGTCCTTCTCCAGGGACTGGTCCCTCCTGATACTACGTCCAAAGTATGTGAGACGAAGTCTCGCCATCCTTGCCTCTAACGAGCATTCTGGCTATACTTCTTCCAAGACAGATTTGTTCATTCTTCTGGTGTAGTCAATATTATTTCTCAGCTAGTCCATGGTACCCCTGAAATGGAAGACAAGAACTTGAATTAACTAAACCTGCAAAACTCTGAGTCTAAGATTCAGGATTTAAAAGCTAAATCTAGTGACATTTTTTCCTTTCTCATAGATCAATCTTTAGTTGCCATCTCTATTAATAACCATATTTACCATTTTTGTTAGTGTTTATTATATGGCAGGCAATGTTCCAAGAACTTTATATCCATAATCTCTCTTTATCCTCTCAATAATACCATGATGTGGGTCAACTATTCGCATTTTGCAAATGAGGTCACTGAGACACAGAGTGGTCACACAGCTAGTGACAGAGAAAGCAGAGATTTGAAGCTGCATCTCTGTGACTCCATAGCATTTTCTCTCAACCACTAAGCCGAATTACCTCACATGTGAGACACTTTTACTATGAACTGACTGTTGTGTGATTTACAATTAGTCTCCCAATGATGGACTGAACTTCCTAGAGCTCATTCATATGCTGAAATATAAAATCAACTCTTGATTCAAAAGAAAGGGAAAAAGTTCTAGCAGTTATAGTCCTCAGGGCCTTTGCATTTATTGGCCATAGTGACTAAAAGCTCCATTATGAAACTCAACACGGAGGCCTCTAATTAGGAGCTTTTGATCACATTTTCCTGGAATTCATTCATCAAAGACAGGCAGTTCCAGGAAGAAGGGCCCTGCACATTGTTTTCCTGAGGGATGGTTCTAGTCACAGGACCCCTGTGCTTCAATAACACAGTATTTCAGGTTGACTGTGTTCAGAGGGCCATTTGTAGAGGAAGTTCTCACAGAATATGTCCGCCCACCCCCCACAAAAGAAAGAAATCCTCCTAGGAGCTTCAGCGAAGTGCTTCAAGTGTTCTGAGCTCCGTTGTAAGGAAAGCAAAAAAGGAGAAAATCTTACTTATGTACTATTTTCAAGGATGTATAATATTTCTTATTGACAATCTAGAATGGATTTGGCATTGTACTGTTTGCCAAGTATTTTTTCATCTAACCTACTCTCCCACCCCCCATAAATAAATCAAGGCAATAGTCCTCATTTTGCAATAAGAAGATTGAGTCTCAGAGACAATAATTCATCTGACTATAATTCCAGTTGTTATAATATGGAATATTATCTCCAATGGTAACTTTCTCCTTTGTAACCTTCAAATGAACTCTAAATATATCCCCATCCTTCACACTTCAGAATATCTGTGCAGTCACCAAGAATCAATATGAGACTACATAGTAATTATTCCCCACAGATTTACTGCCAAGACCCAGCCATTAAGGACGACCAAGTAAGGCATTTCATGGGTGTGCATAAGGCAAGACTCTGTGTGGAGAAGACAGAGAGGTTTATTATCCATCATAAGATGGCTATGGAAATGCTAGCATTTATGTTCTTTTTTAGATTTTGTAGCCATAATTTAGAGCATGTCAACCCAGAGTATCTTTGATTATCACAAAGTCTTGCCCTGTAGAAGGCCTATACCTTTTCTTTCCTCATTTACTGTTATCCAGCACAACAGAAAAATTCTTTTTTTCCTCTTCATCTATGTATCCAATGCATAGCATGATGGAGTTACTTTTTAGAGGATAATTCATTGCTTCTCTCGGCAAGAATATCTGAGTGCAGATGAAATGAAACTGTAAATGTATGTAATTAGTAAATGGTGCCATTCATATTATCCAATTAAATATTTTTTCATCACTATGTGTCAGAAATTGTGTTAAATGCAGAAAATCCATCATCTTAGTTCTACTTCTTCTTAGGATGTAGAAAGTCTCAAGAGAATGCTGCTTCCATGCTAGTAATGAGAACAAATTGGATAACTTATAAAATCATAAAATTTTTTAAGCTCATTAGAGAACTGAAGGTAACATAATGAGCTGTAATCCAAAGGTGACAGCCACTCTGCTAAGACCAAGAACTCACCTTTAGAAGAGCAGTAACAAGAGGAGGAAGCTGCTATAGTCATGTGTAAGAAGAAAGTAGATGGGGTTTTAGTAATTTTTAAAGCTTAAGGCACAAAAGTCCCCACATCCACTCACCAGCCCTTTTCCACTTGGCCTTCACTGAGATCTCACAAGAATTACTAGGAGCAGAGCAATGGAATGAAAGAGACTTTCTCCGTGTGCATATGTGCATGGCCTACCTAAGTCTGATGGTGGATCAAGAGAACCAAGAGAAAGCTCTGCATTCCAGTCACTGAGTCCTAGGAGATGGCATTCTACTACTGGAGGAAGGGCAGGAGTGTTGTGAGAGGTTCCTGCAACCCTAGATATAAGTACACAGGCCCTGTCTAATTCTAGAGGAAAACTGCAAGAAACCATCCAGCACTGCAGGCTTCATACAAATTACAAGGCAGAAGCACTTTACCACTGGGGGAATTTGAAGACCGTAGTGCACAGAATAATAACTAAGGTAATAATAAAGGCCAGATCTAGCTCAACTACAGACTACATTGACCTAAACTCTCATACCAATAGCCTGCCAGGGGAATAAGTATGTACTTTTCTGAGCATAAATAGTGTTTTCCTCAGTCTCTACTGTTCAGTTACAACAGTGTCTGGCATTCAAGTAAAAATTATAAGGAAAAATTATTTGTAGTTAATAAATAAGACACTTGATGGAACCTGAGTCAGATATTGCCTACATGTTAGAATTTATCAGATATGGACTTTAGAATAACTATTATAAATATGTCAAAGCATCTCATAGCAAAGTTGGATAACATATGCGAACAGATGGGGAATTTCAGGAAAGAGATGAAAAGTATTAAAAAGAACCAAATGGAAATTCTAGAAGTGAAAAACATGATGTCAGACATGAAGAATTATTTTTATGGGCATATTAGTAGAGTATATATAACACAGAAAAAAATCATTGACCTTGAAGACAAGTCAATAGAAATTATCCAAAATGAAATATAAAGAAGAAAAAAAGTGAATCAAAAAGGAATAGACTACACCTAAGAGGAGCTGCTGAGGCTGCGTATGTACAACCAAAAACCTCATGGGATTTGGTTCCTTGGTCTGGAGGTTTAGGGTCATGGCTTCATGGGACTTCCCAGTTAATTGGCCTAATACTGAGTTTCATGCTTCTGTTCTACCTGCTAGTTGGTTGTATAGTGCCTGAGGTCTTAAAAGATAGAAAGTGGCCATCTGAGGCACAA
>NW_004444076.1:6510501-6513990 GCF_000243295.1 Trichechus manatus latirostris
GTAGTACTTAAAAATATACCATGGTAATATTCTTAGAATGTACATGAAGAATATTTTTAACATAGACTGTAATAAGCCAACTCTACATATTATAATCTCCAAAGCAACCTCTTAAAAAAAAAAACAAAAATGCATTATTAAAGAGGCAATATAGGAGATAAAGCAGAATACTATAAATATTCAATTCACTCAAACCAGTCAGGAAAAAAGGAATAGAGGGATAAAGAGCAGATGAAACAAATAGAAATTAAGATGGAAGACTTAAATCAACCATTTCAATAACTGCATTAAGTATAATTGGATTTAAACCCCTAATAAAGTGCAGAGATTGTCAGGATGAATTTAAAAAATGACCCAACTATATACTGTTTAAAAGAAATACACAAAAACATAAATAATTTGAATGAAAAAAAAAGTAAAAATAATATCCCCTGGAAATACTAAGCACAAGAAAATGGGTGTGACCTGTCGTGATTCAAAAAGTTGCCCATCTGATAACACCTTGCTGTAGAAATCCATTAGCCTTATCTTTTTCAACATGTCTATATCCCTGTATATTAACCTCCATTTTTCTCTTCATGCCATGCTTTATTTGCCCCCACTTTCTATTTTTTACTCAAAATTCGTGTATTTTTTTCTGATTGTTTATTATGAACCTAATGCTATAAAAAATTGAAGTTATTATCTTCATCAAAGTTTAGAATCTCATCAGGAAAGCATGATAGCAAAACAGATAGTTAAGTGTTAAGCCATTTGGTAAGGGTACTTCATTCTACAGAAATTTGGGAAAAGAAGTCTGGCAAGGATGGAGATAAGATTAAACAGTGCTTTGAAGATATCAAGAGCCTCCTAACTGATCTCACTATTTCCAATCTTGTCCTTCCTCTCAACCTTCCCTTAACAACAGAGAATAATATTACCAAAGTAACGATCTGATTATGTCATTTCCCTGCACAAAACCCAACTCCCCACAGACCCCATCCTCACCAGCAGGTGGATCTATTTATGATCGTTAAAATCCAGTGTATGTGGGGTGAAGCTCAGGCCCAAAGCTACAATATTTCTTTCTTCCCAGAAATTTGAACACTCTCTTGGTTCGTACAACAGTTCCACAGAGCCCTGGCCCATTTTCCTGAGTCTGGATACCATGCTTACCTATGGTTTTGCTGAGTCCTGATACTGTACCTATATACTTCACCCAGGCACTAACTAACTGGGAATCATTTGCCAAAACTCTGAACCATGTCATTGCCTCCATCTGTTCCCTAGAAACTCCCACAGCCATGTTCCATCAACTCTAGAAGATGTCCCTCAAGTATCAATGCTGCCTGGATCACATCACCATGATGCACTATATTGGACAGCTGCTTCCCTTTATTTCACACCAGCCTAGCTCCAAGGTCCTGGGTGCTTCACAAGCATAGGTTTATAACCCTGTATTCCATTCAACTCGTCCCTCACCAACCTCTAATCTCCCTTCTCCAAGGAAAAGAGTGATAGGAAGCAATATCCACAAGACTGAAATAAGCCAGAATGATTATCAAATTGAAAGATAGTGAAGTAATTTATTTGGCTTTTAACATGGAGAAGTCAGGCTATGCTACCTCTTTGTCGCATAACAAAGACCCTATTTGGAGCTCCAAAAGCTCTATCTGATAAGAGGCTATGGGTTAGAAGATAGTGAATTTACGGAAGCAAGGAATTCTAGTCAACATAACTTTTCTATGAAAAAAAAAGAAACATGGTCAATCCTAATTTATGGTTCCATCAGGTCACATTTACTTATGAGCATGTTTGTAGACAAGTAAGCCCACACCTATTTAATAATAATAGATGAGTCATGCATAGGATAATTACCCTCAAAAGTAGTGTAAAATTGCCAATGTTAACCAAACCTGTTGCTGTCGAGTTGATTCCAACTCATAGTGACCCTATAGGACAGAATAGAACTGCCCATAGGGTTTCCAAGGAGCCACTGGTGGATTCAAACTGCCGACCTTTTGGTTAGCAGCCCTGCTCTTAAGCACTGCACCATCAGGGCTCCGCTAACGCTAAAGAAGGCATAAATAATTCTCCAGGTCATTATTGACCAAAAATGTTGTATAATTTGCTGTCATGCACAGCTGAAGGAAGAATTATTCACTCAATGCCTACTGCATTGCATTTCAGGAAACAGACATTGAAAATAATGTGGCATAATGGAGAGAGGATAAAAAAATTAAGTCCAAATCCGTGACTTCAAGTACTAGTCCTTGCAATCACCCTGAGCTGGGCTCTTGGTCTCATTGAACCTATTTTCATATCTGTAAAGTATACAGATGGTTAATACTTACCCTACTGTCTCATAGGCTGTTTTGAGAAAGACTATAAACAATATACTAAAAACTCATTGCCGTGGAGTTGATTCTGACTCATAGCAACCCTATAGGAAAGAGTAAAACTGCCCCATAGGGTTTCCAAAGCTGTGATCTTTAAGGAAGCAGACTGCCACATCTTTCTCCCATAGAGCACTAGTGGATTCAAACCTCCAACCTTTTGGTTAGCAGCCATGTGCTATTAACCATTGCACCACCAGGGCTCCTATAAACAATATACCACCTTTCAAAAGGTAGTTATTTTGTCATTTATTATGACAATTGGGACATGAACAGTGTCTCTAATTAGGATAATATAATGTCTTAGTTTTGTTGTCTAAATGGTCCTTACATATTTTAAATCTTTCCTTAACACAGGAGATTTGATGATCAGCATTTGGGGTCAGAGTTTTGGGCAGAGACCAAGAGAATTCAACTGCCAGCTACAAAAGTACTACATACAGCAAGTGCCAAAAACAAAACAAAACAAAAACTACTCATTTCTAAATGGGAAAGCATCTCTGCCAAACCAATTCTCAAGAGTTTTTATAGTTTCTTCCCATATGTTCCTATGAAAAGGTCATTTTTCATATTTCATTTTTGAATGGGACCATCAGATTAACAAATATCAACTGTTTTCCAGGCCTGGGAAATTGATCCAGATAAACTGAATTTGAGGATGAAGAGCAATTTTTGGGAATCAAGTGACTTGTGTCTCAAAGGTACAGACAGCATAGAGGGAAATAAGCGTAGCTTATAGACTGGAGGCACAGCCAACTCTGCTCCTATATAGGCAGCTCCCAGGCAAACATTACAGAACTGGAATCAATACCTTCTGGGGACGATAGTCAGGGCAAGATTTGGAATATTTAACAACCAGTCATGTTACAACAGACCAGGAAATGCTATTTTCACTGTCACTGCCCTTTACCCTATGGCCAAATTTTAAAAAGTAGGGTGTATTTTGTTCCATTGTGCATTGTACATGGGGTTGTCATAAGTCGGGTTCTGACTAAATGACAGCTAACAACGTTTAGTAACAGGAGATCACACTATTTCTACTTCTGGGTAGGTAGAGTCTAATATGGTCTGGGGAGTAATTAGAGCTTTGAACTGAATATGTTCAGGTCCCTGC
>NW_004444076.1:6515015-6517279 GCF_000243295.1 Trichechus manatus latirostris
ACATTACAGGCTGGAAATGATCTTGCTTGGGGAGCTGGAAAAAGATGTGTTCAAATTTGTATATGTTGCATTAGATAATGTGACACCCAAATGGATATGTGCAAGTAGGGAGTGAAACAGATATATATGGTTTAGAAGTTGTGTTAGGCAGTATCTACGATGAACCCCAACGACCTCCACCTCCTTGTATTCATGCCCTTTAGTAATCCCCTCACCTTGGATAATTTGCTTCTGACCAATAGAATATAGGAACATTGAGGAAATGTCACTTTCATGATTAGGTCACAAAAGATTGTGAATTCTGTCTTGCTAGAAAACTCTATTGCTTTCACAGATTGCACGCTTTGATGAAGCAATCTGTATTGTTGGAGAGGTCCACATGGCAAGGCACTGAGGGTGGACTCTAGCCAACTGCAAACAAGGATCTGAGACCTTCAGTCCAAGAATACCCAAGGAACTGAATGCTGTCAACAACCTCTTAGTGAGCCTTTCCCAGCTGAGCCTTCGGATGAGACTGCAGACCCTTGACTGACAACTCAATTGCAGATTTGTGAGAAACCATGAAACAGAGAATTCAGTGAAACCACGTCTGGATTCCTAACCCACAGAAATAGAAAATAAATGTGTGTTGGTTTAAGCTGTTAAGTGTTGAGGTAATGTGTTATGCCACAACAGATAACTGATACAGGAGCTCTAGGGATAGAGGCTAGATTTGGGATTCATCAGTATATAGCTAGTATATACTGAGTGTGAACAAGCTCACTGAGGGAGAATGTGTAGTGATGGGGAAAAAAAAGAGTGGAATAGAACTTGGAGGAATACTAAAATTTAAGGAATGGGTGGAGGACCAAGAGCCTGAAAGACACTGAGAAGGAGTAGTTAGTACTTTGAAAGCAAGGTTAAGGAACTAGTGACCAAATATCAAATGCTGAGACAAGGACGGCCAGCTGACCCTTGATTTTAGCAACAAGGAGAATTTTGCTTACTTTCATGTGAGCAATTTCAAAGAAGTGACCTAGGTGAGAGGCAGATTTCAACAGATTGAGCAGAAAATATAAAATGACAAGTTACAAGAAGCTATTGTGACAGTTCTTTGAAGAAGCTTAGTAGCTGTTGAGAGAAGGGAAGAACAATATGATATATGCAGTAGAATGAAAAGTTGGTGGCTTTTTTATGCTGGTGGGGAGACTTGAGCATATTTATAGGATGAGGCCTTCTTGGTCATGCACATTTTTATTATGTTTTCCTCAGAGCTATTATTTATAACACAAGCAACTTTTAAAGGAAATAATTTGTATAATCACGCATAATCCTAATATTTTGAAGGGGCTTACATGTTCATTTCCATTTTACATAACTTAAAATATAGTATCATTCTTTTCACTTATTATAGCATAAACATTTCTTAGTGTTGCCGTATTGGTGAACTAATATCTTGCCATATTCTTTTTAATACTGTATAATACATTGTCAAGCATGTGTACTATAAAAGATTTACTTTTTTGTTGGACATTTAGGTTGTTTCCAACTTTTTATAACTGTAAATAATTCTGTGATTAATTGTTGAAAGTTCCTCCAAAACAAAAATAGAGAGGCTCCCCATAAGAGATGTCTTCCAGAAGCTTGCCAAAGCCAGCAATCTTCATGATAAAGGGCTCTGAGTAGAACTCAATAAAAATTCCTGCAAAAATTGATGGGGCTTCGTCTCTTTTAATATCTCAAACTTCAAAAGCCCAGCAGGTGGGTAGTTCAAATATACAGAAAAAAGATTATTGAGGGTCCAGAGTTACTTCAAACTTTCTGTGGACACATCCTAATTTGATGTCTTTCTACTAACATACATGAAATACACCGAAGACCTCAATCATCTTTCTTTTTTATTTATTTGTTAGATTGGAAAGAATGTTGCTGGTCTGAATACCTCCCTTGCTATTTCTCTCCAAGTAAAATAATCCACCCTTCCTGGAGGGCTGAGCGCACTGCCAGGAAGTGTCTTCCATTTGAATTTACAGCCATTGTTGCAAATCTGCTAAACACTAGGTTTGCCAAATCCTTCCTAAGAATTGCTATCACATTTCTGGTAAGACACTTGTTGAAAGAGAGAGTTTTGATTGCTTTTGTAATGGTCAGGTGAAATTCAACAAGTTTTAGACAGAGCATGTTATCTTTCTCATCCTCCCCTCCTGACTTAACCTTCCTCCATGAGACCACCCTTCTTAGGCTTACCCTGACTTAAGATGCTGAACGTTGTCTTATGTTTCAGG
>NW_004444076.1:6518287-6520996 GCF_000243295.1 Trichechus manatus latirostris
GTGGAGCTGCTGAGCTTTGGAACACTTGCCCCAGCAGGGCAGATGAGGGCTTGAGCCCAAGGGCCGAGAGGCCATAAGAAGCAGAAGGTGAAGGACAAGGGACACAAGAAGCCGAGCTGTTTCAGCCTCAAAAGGCAAATGTCATTGTGGCTGACTGGTATGGAACACATGGTGATGATCCATACACTCTACAGTACAGAGAGTGTGGAAAAGAGGGAAAATACATTCATTTCACTCCTAATTTCCTACTAAATGAGAATTTAACAGCTGGCTATGGACCACGAGGCAGGGTGTTTGTCCATGAATGGGCCCATCTCCGTTGGGGTGTGTTTGGTGAATATAACAATGAGAAACATTTCTACATAAATGGGCAAAATCAGATTAAAGAAACAAGGTGTTCGTCTGACATCACAGGCATTTTTGTGTGTGAAAAAGGCCCTTGCCCCCAAGAAAACTGTATTATCAGTAAGCTTTTCAAAGAAGGTTGCATGTTTATATACAATAGCACCCAAAATGCAACTGCATCAATAACGTTCACGCAAAGTTTATCTTCTGTAGTTGAATTCTGCAATGCAAGTACTCACAACCAAGAAGCTCCAAACCTACAGAACCAAATGCGTAGCCTCAGAAGTACATGGGATGTAATAACGGACTCTGCTGACTTTAATAACTGTGCTCCCATGAATGGGACTGAGCTTCCCCCTCCTCCCACATTCTCCCTTGTACAGTCTGGCAACAAAGTGGTCTGCTTAGTGCTGGATGTTTCCAGAAAGATGGCTGAGGCTGACAGACTCTTTTGACTGCAACAAGCTGCAGAATTCTATTTAATGCAGATTGTTGAAATTCATACCTTTGTGGGCATTGCCAGTTTTGATAGTAAAGGAGAGATCAGAGCCCAGCTACACCAAATTAACAGCGATGATGACCAAAAGCTGCTGGTTTCATTTCTGCCTACCACTGTGTCAGATGAAGCAGAAACCAGTGTCTGTTCAGGGCTTAAGAAGGGATTTGAGGTGGTTGAAAAACTGAATGGAAAAGCTTATGGCTCTGTGATGATACTAGCGACCAGTGGAGATGACAGGCATATCGACAATTGCTTACTCACTGTGTTCAGCAGTGGCTCAACCATTCATTCCATCACCCTGGGTTCATCTGTGGCTGAAAACCTGGAGGAATTATCACATCTTACAGGAGGTTTAAAGTTCTTTGTTCCAGATAAATCAAACTCCAATAGCATGGTTGATGCTTTCAGTAGAAGTCCCTCTGGAACCAGAGACATTTTCCAGCAACGCATTCAGCTTGAAAGTACTGGTGAAATTGTTAAACCTTATCATCAACTGAAAAACACTGTGACTGTGGATAGCAGTGTGGGCAATGACACTATATTTCTAGTCACATGGCAGACCAGTGGTCCCCCTGAGATTGTTTTATTTGATCCTAATGGAAGAAAATACAACACAAATAATTTTACCAACAATGTAGCTTTGCACACTGCTCGCCTTTGGATACCAGGGACTGCTACGCCTAGACACTGGACTTACACACTGAACAATACCGACCACTCTCTTCAAGCCTTGAAAGTGACCGTGACCTCTCGGGCCTCCAGCTTAGCTGTACCCCCAGCTACTGTGGAAGCCTATGTGGAAAGAGATAACACCCATTTTCCCCATCCAGTGATGATTTATGCAAATGTAAGAAAGGGGTTTTATCCCATTCTTAATGCCACTGTAACTGCTACAATTGAGCCAGAGACTGGAGATCCTGTTACACTGAAACTTTTTGATGATGGAGCAGGTGCTGATGGTATAAAAAATGATGGAATTTACTCGAGGTATTTTTTCTCCTTTGCCGTAAGTGGTAGATATATCTTGAAAGGGCATGTCCATTGGTCTCCCAGCATAAGCTCCCTAGCCCACTCTATTCCAGGGAGTCATGCTATGTATGTACCAGGTTACATAGCAAATGGTAATACTCAGATGAATGCCCCAAGGAAGTCAATGGGCAGGAGTGAGGAGGAGCAAAAGTGGGGCTTCAGCCGAGTAAGCTCGGGGGGTTCCTTTTCAGTGCTGGGAGTTCCAGCTGGTCCCCACCCTGACATGTTCCCACTATGCAAAATTATTGACCTGGAGGCTATAAAATTGGAAGGTGAGGTGACTCTATCCTGGACAGCACCTGGAGAAGACTTTGACCAGGGCCAGGCTACAAGCTATGAAATAAGAATGAGTAAAAGTCTGCAGAATATTCAAGATGACTTTAACAACGCTATTTTAGTGAATACATCAAAGCTAAATCCTCAGGAAGCTGGCACCAAGGAGATATTTACATTCTTACCAAAGCTGGTCACAAATGAGCCTGAAGATCAATCTGATGGGGAGACACAAGACAGTCGCAGAATTTACGTGGCAATACGAGCAATGGGTAGAAACTCCTTAGAGTCTGCTGTTTCTAACATTGTCCAGATCACTCTGTTTATTTCCCAGAACTCTGCTCCTATACTTGCCAGAGATTGTCTTATATTGAAAGGAGTTTTAACAGCAATGGGTTTAATAGGAATTATTTGTCTTACTATAGTTGCAATACATTATATTTTAAACAGGAAAAAGAGAACAGCCAAGAAAGAGAGTGGAACAAAATTACTGAGAACAAACGTGCAGAGCGCCTTTCTTCTTAGATATAAGACCCATGGCCTTTGTATTTTGCAAAATCATA
>NW_004444076.1:6521729-6523418 GCF_000243295.1 Trichechus manatus latirostris
TGTTCCCTGAGTCTCATTTGTCAAGCATTTTCAATGGTTCCTCCCATCCTATAACTGCAAGAAAACAGTGAAAACACTTGCACTTTGGGATGGCTGCTGGCTGGGAGAAAACGATACACACAAAAATTTATTTGACTAAGCTTGGGCTTAAAAGTCTCCATGAACCTCCTGCAATTTTATGCAAAATTTAAGGTGACTATACATATTTTTCTGGGGAAAAGATTCACAATTTTCTTCAGTCTCAAAGGCTCCGTGACCTAGCAATGATGAAGGACTAATGCTTTAAACAATTATTTTATTATACCAAAATATCTACAATCTCTCTTTCTTATCTTTATCAAATGTTTGGTGAAGTTGAGACATGTGTTCATCATCTATGACAAAATATTCCCCACATGTGGGCCTCCAGTTATCACTATACCATCTCTTTTGTTTGCCACCCCCATCCCCTTTTTAAAGGACTGTCACAATTCCTGGTCTACCAATGAGCCCCCATTCTTATTATCAAGTATGCCTATGTATGTAACAAGTTTTATATATTTTTAAAAATCATGTCAGTGGGTTCCTATTGGGTAGGGGCCACTAAAGAGTGGGTTCAATCTGCCATCTTTAAACTGAGAGCGAAATGTCCTTATTTTAACTTGTTATTTCCATCTTCCCCCACTCACTTGACCTCCCATGCCTTTTCCTAATCCTCTTGATTCTTCAGAGTTCAGCTCAAGTTCAATATCCTCTTTGAAACTTTCTGGATAACCTTAGCCCTCAGAACCCTCTCACTCCTACAAAGTCTATAATATTAATCTGGCACTGGGAAGAAGAGTATAAGGGAGTTAACATGTTGTAGTGGAGGCTCTCTCAAACTCGACACTATTGAAATTTTCGGTCGGGTAATTTTTTGCTGTAGGAGACTGTCATGGGTATTGTAGAATGTTTAGTTGCATCTCTGGCCTCTACAATGAGATGTCAGTAGCAGTTCCCTACCCCAACCCAGTGTGACAGTCCAAAATATTTCTAGACATTAGCAAATGTCCCCTGGGGGGCAAAATAGGCCCCAGTTGAGAACCATTGTTGCGATCATTACCATGTATTTGGTACTGTGCTAGACTCTGTACAGACTTTATTTCATGGTCAGATCCTACTTTCCTGTCTTTATCCTCCCTTTGCTTTGGTTCCTTCATTTATTTGAAATTTGTTTCATACTGCATCTTTGTAAATCACTTTAAGCCCTTTTTAAAAACAAGACATATTATATATAAGTATTCATTTTTTTCTTTTAAACCTTGCCACAACCTTTGAAAATAGGTATTAAGATTGCCTTTTAATAGATAAAGACACTGAAGACTAGAAACCTCTGTTCAGTAACAAGACTAAGGCCCAAGTAACAATGATAGAGCAAAGACTCAAAATCAAGCCTGCCTGATACCAAAGTCTACATTTTCATTGCACTATGTTTGTTTTGTTAACTTTCTTTCCATAGACTCATTTTGCTTATTCAACTGTATTTTAGCTTATAGAACTGGAATTGTGTCTAATACCTCTTGGGAATTGTGTCTGTTTCTTATGATGGCATGTTGTTGTTGTTGTTGTTGTTTTTGTGTTCCATTGAGTCAGTTTTGATTCATAGGGACCCTACAGGACAAAGTAGAACTGCCCCATTGGGTTTCCAAGGAGCGGCTGGTGGATTCAAAC
>NW_004444076.1:6528226-6590067 GCF_000243295.1 Trichechus manatus latirostris
ACTCTCTATACCAAAAAATCAAAATTATCTCTTTAATTCAGTTTAACTTACTTTTTAAAGGTTTTTCTCTGTGAGTTTGTCAGTGTTCCTCTGAGGGCTTTTTTTTTTTTTTTTAAACATTTTTTACTGTGCATTAGGTGAAACTTTACGGAGTAAATTAGTTTCCCATTCGATAGGTTGTACATAAAGTGTTCCATGACATTGGTTTCATTTCTCACAATGTGTCAGCACTCTCCTCATTTTCATCCTAGCTTCCCCATTTCCTTTTGTCCTGATTTTCTACCCTTTCCTGCCTTCTCGTCTTTGCTTTTGGGCAAATGTTGCCCTTTTGATCTCCTATAAATGATTGTTCTAAGCAGTACATTCCTCTCAAGTGTTATTGTTTACTTTATGGGCCTGTCTATGGTTTGGCTGAAAGGTGATCTCTGGGAATGGCTTCAGTTCATTTGGGGTTTGGTTTTGTTTTTTTAGGGCCGTGGTCTCAGGGGTTCCTCCAGTCTCTGTCAGACCAGTAAGTCTGGTCTTTTTTTGTGAATTATATTTTTTGTTCTACAATTTTTCTCCCGCTCTGTCCAGGACTCCCTGTTGTGATCTCAGTCAGAGCGATCCATAGTGGTAGCTGAGCACCATCTAGTTTTGGTCTCAGGGTCATGTAGGCTGTGGTTCATGTGGTCCATTAGTCCTTTGGACTAATTGCTCACTTGAGTCTTTGTTTATAAAAACTGTACTTTCGATGAAGGTTTACAGAACAAATAGTTTCTCATTAAACAGTTAGTACACATATTGCCCTATGACAATGGTTAAAAACCCCACGACAGGTCAACACGGTCCCTTTTCAGCCATGAGTTCCCTATTACCAGCTTTCCTGTCCCCTCCTGGCTTCTAGTCCTTGTTCCTGGACTGTTGTGCCCCATTAGTCTCGTTTTGTTTTATGGGGCTGTCTAATCTTCGGCTGAATGGTGAACCTCGGGAATGACTTCATTACTGAGCTAAAAGGGTGTCTGGAGGCCCTACTCTTGGGGTTTCTCCACCTCTGTCAGTCCAGTAAGTATGGTCTTTTTTTTGTGAGTTAGAATTTTGTTCTGAATTTTTCTCCAGCTCTGTTCAGGAACCTTTATTGTGATCCCGGTCAGAGCAGTCAGTGGTGGTAGCCAGGCACCATCTAGTTGTACTGGACTCAGTCTGGTGGAGGCCGTGGTAGCTGTGGTCCATTAGTCCTTTGGACTAATCTTTTCCTTGTATCCTGTTCTCTTCATTCTCCCTTGCTCCTGAAGGGGTGAGACCAGTGGAGTATCTTAGATGGCTGCTCACAGGCTTTTAAGACCCCAGAGGCTACTTACCAAGGTAGAATGTAGAACATTTTCTTTATAAACTGTGTTATACCAATTGAGCTAGATGTTCCCCGAGACCATGGTCCCCATAGCCCTCCGCCCAGCAATTTGGTCCCTCAGGGAATTTGGAAATGTCTATGGAGCTTCCATGACCTTTCCTTGTAAAGTTGTGCTGGCTTCCCCAGTATTGTGTATTGTCTTACCCTTCAACAAAGTTATCACTGATCTATTGTCTGTTTAGTATTTCCCCCCACACACCTCCCATCCCTCATAACCAACAAAGATTGTTTTTTTGTGTGTAAACTTTTTCATGAGTTTTTACAGTAGAGGTCTCACACAATATTTGTCCTTTTGTGATTGACTTATTTCACTCAGTGTAATGTCCTCCAGTTTCATCCATGTTATGAGATGCTTCATAGATTCATCATTGTTCTTTATTGTTGCATAATACTCCATTGTGTGTATATACCATAGTTTGTTTATCCATTCATCTGTTGATGGACATCTAGTTTGTTTCCGTCTTTTTGGTATTGTGAACAATGCTGCAATGAACATGGGTGTGCATATGTCTATTCATGTGATGGCTCTTGTTTCTCTAGGATATATTCCTAGGAGTGGGATTGCTGGATTGTATGGTATTTCTATTTCTAGCTTTCTAAGGAAGCACTATATCATTTTCTCTCACTGGAGTCTTTTTCTCTCCTTTTTTTTGAAAAAAGAAATCTCCCAAGCCTTATTTCTCTAGAGGGCAGAGCTTGTTTATTAACACAATGTCTTAGCTGCTTCCCCTTAGCAAAAGATTGTTACAATATGTATTTAGAAAAAGATGACTTAAAAAATATTTATACAGTCCTTGCTGTGGGCCAAGCCACTGTTCCAAGTACTTTGCACATATGAATGTAATTACTCCTATGAAGTAGATACACATATCTCTTACTATCCAAATCTATTCGGTGCTTGAATTCAGTGGTTATAGGTTAAAAGAATTCAGTGAGCAAGTCTGGATGGCCAGGGAAACTGTAGTATCTGAATCTCACTTAGAAACGTGAATAGCCTGAATCAAAAAGAGCAAGTGACATCTTAAAAAACACAAATCCATTCGGTTCCTTTGTTGAGATGGCAAGAGTTTAGAGAGGAAGATTTCAGTCAGTGAAATGCATCTATAACATTTTCTCCATATTATAGACAACAAAACTGAAGCACAAGTAGATTCAATAAACTGCCTGAGGTTTCATAGTGAATTAAGTGGCAGAGCCAGAAATCTTATTCAGGCAGTATGGCTCTAGCGTCAATATTAAGACTGTGCTAGACTACCTAACTAAACTTTATTTTCCTCACCCTTGTGGTTTGGGCATATCCTCACTATGGCCTTTTTGGGAATGTCTTGGGGAGTGTCATAGATTGAACTTATTCCCAAAAAAATGTATGTCAACTTGGCTAGGCCATGATTCCCAGTATTGTGTGGCTGTCCACCATTTTGTGATCTGATGTGATTTTCCTACGTGTTGTAAATCCTATCTCTATGGTTAATGAGCAGGACTCAATCTACAAGATTAGGTTGTATCCTGAGTCAATCTCTTTTGAGATATAAAAGAGAGAAATGTGCAGAGAGACATGGGGACCTCCTACCACCAAGAAATCAGAGCTGGAGGCAGAGAGCATCCTTTGGACTCAGGACCCTGCGCTGAGAAGCTCCTACACCAGGGGAAGATTGATGACAAGGAACTTCCCCCAGAACCGACAGAGAAAGCCTTCCCCTGGAGCTGGCACCCTGAATTCAGACTTCTAGCCTCCTAGACCGTGAGAAAATAAACTGTTTGTTAAAACCATCCACTGGTGTTATTTCTTTTACCGCAGCACTAGATAACTAAGACAGGGAGGTAAGCCAGAGTTCCCATCCCATTTCTTCAAGAGCTCAACTTGTCAACAGACTTTGATGATATGTTCTATTAGCATTAACATAAGCAAATTTTAGGTAATAGCACTTGATGCTTTTTATACAGTTTAACAGTCTAATCACGTCTTGTGGAACCACAATATTCCGTTTAGTCACTGTCTTGAATGAATTTTGCTACCATGGATGAAACAAGTGATCCTTCCCTCTTAAAGAAATTAAGAAAATTAGACTCCCACAGGAGGTAAATCCAGGTTGAAATACAGTGTAACTTGAACTCTTGCTCTAAGCAATCCCACCTGCAACCTCTGAAAACTTAGGGACTCTTCAAACCACTGACTGCCCTCAACTAGTCGAACTTGTGGGGTCTAGCTTCCCAGTGAGATTTGCATCATACTCGTCTTTCAATATTTCCCCAAGTATTTAATGGATGATGCTGTTAGTGATTTTCTGTAAGAGCTCAGGCAGGGCCTTCCATGCAATTGTGCAAGAGTGTGGGCCCACTGCCTGTTCATCAGTTGTTCCCATATGTGCATCCTGACTGCATTCCAACTAGAGAACCAGAGGATAAAGTTTGCAGGTCAAGCAAAATCTTGTTTGTTATGCTGACAGGTACTATCTTTATCAATCTTTAGTTAAAAAAAAAAAAAATCAATTCATGTTTGATATAAAGTGTTCACACAGCAGCAAGGCTAAAATATAAATAAACTAAAATTACATTTAATCAGTAACAAAGAAAATATGCTTATTCGGACGCCTTCCAGATGATAAGGGCTCTGGCTATGCCTGCCATTAACAGCGTCTGCTTTCATGTCACCATAGGGTGAAAAGGTCCAAGGCATGTGGCAGTGTGCCAGGAGGTCCAGGAAGCCACACTTAAACATGGCACATACGCCTGGAATGCCACTTCAGTTCAAGGCGATTAAAAATGTCATTGTCGTGAATTACAATGCAAAAGGTACAAAGGTTCAAGACAAAATCCTGGCACTTAAAATGTCAAGGTGAAATTTCCCAGTAGGCAGCTAGTTTCTCTAGTGATTATGAATACTCTGGTAGAAGGGGCTGAGAGTCAGTGCTCTAAAGTGTTGAGGAGAGTTGAATTTAGAAGCTGAATTATGGCTTCATCACTTAGTAACTATGTGACCTTGCATGAGTCACTTCCCTTCTCAAGGCCTCAGTCTCCATCTATGCAAAACTGGATCCAGTTCCAAATTTCTCAAAGTTCCAAAAGGCTTGTGATTCTAACATGTTGCCATTTTGGAGCCCAGACTGCCTAACACACTCATCTTCCACATCATTTCTAATACATGCCATCGGTTTACTGAGCATAGAGGTTTAATACCCTTGTTGTTGTTAGGTGCGGTTGAATAGATTCCAGTTCATAGTGACCTCACGTGACAGAACAGAACTGCCCCGTAGAGTTTTCTAGGTTGTAATCTTTATGGGAGTAGATTACCAGATCTTTCTTCCTCAGAGCCACTGGGTGGGTTTAAATCGCCAACCTTTTGGTTAGTAGCTGAGCAATTAATGGTTGTACAACCAGGGCTCCTAGAGGCTTCATACCACTGCGAAATATCCCTTGAAGATAACAAGAGACATGTTCAAATCTCAAATGCTAACAATATTCCACTAATTAAGCTATTGTTGCTCACCAGTGGAAGCTATCCAATACTCCAAATGCAAGAAACACATCATATAAATTAGTTTAACCAATATCCAGATTTTATCTAAACTCCTACTTCTTTCCACTATGGCTTCTGGCTTATCAAATATTTAGGGATGACTTTAGAGGTAGGCCACCTGTCATAAAGGTCCACAGTTTGGTTTTGTTTTAAATTGAAGCACCCACAAACACTTTTTCTTCTTAAAGAAGTACTTACATCAGTAACAAAAGTGAATCTAACTGAAGAACTAAGTGGTGAAAATTCTCTTATGCACGCATATAAGTTATAGCACGTATCACTCGAACATTTACAAAGAATTTACAAAAAGTAATGAGCATTGCTACAGCTTCTTGTAATGTGCACAATGTAAAAATAAGGCGGAGCTTTCACAGAGATCTTTTTTTTTTTTTATTTTTAATATAGCTTCTGGTAGAATTACAAATCATTAGCAACATCCCTTTCTTCACAGTCCTGTTAAAATCTCATTTAAATGAGTTCTTAGAAAAAAGTACGCCAGTGGCTGATGGGGAGGTATACTGTCATCAAAGTAGGTTTTGATTTTAAAGGCAAAAAGTCTTCATAGGAATCTATTTGTAATCATTGGAAAATACTGCTATAAAAGTTTCAACTCTATTAGTAACTCAAGCTCATTTCTGATTGATAGTTGTTGTTATGAAATACTGAGAGATATACTCTATAACTTAGGAATTGGTGTGGCTGCCAATGCTATGCTCTCAATTCCACACTCATCTGTTCCTCTGCGGATCCTGAAGTAGCCATCTTCACCCCAGGTGGTGCCCCAGCTGTTTTTAACAATCCAATAATCTAGCCCAGAGGCCGAGTCAGTGCCATAGCCGACAAGCAGAACTGCATGATTAGTCAGCTCAAAGGGGTTGAAAGGATCTCTCAGACCAGTGTGGTAGTAGATCCCCTTGTGATAGTGGAGGAAGTCATTGTAGACTTCAAAGGAAACTGCCATGGGCCCATGACTGACCAGCTCAAGCTTCATCAGAGCTTCATTGCAGCCCCCATAGAAACCTCCCACATAGTGGTAATCAGAGGTGTAGTAACGAAAGCAGTCCTTCCCCACTTTGCATGGAGAATCAGTGGCTGTGTAGGGGAAACAGTCCTCTTCCACCAGCCCAAAATCTTGGGCATACTTTCCTGCGATGAGATATGGGAAGCCACCTTCACAGCCTGAGGATGAATAACATGCACAGTTATCATTCCTCTCTTAGAGACGGGTACAGGAGAAATTGTTCATTTCTTATACTTTTCTGTTCCAGTTAATTCTTTAAGCTACCTGTGAAAGCTGACTTAGCTTAAATGTCATTTCATTCATCCATCCATTTAGCCATCTAGTTAACCATCCTATCACCCTCAGCCATTTAACAGATAGTTATTCGGCACCTAACATGGGAAGATGCTATAACACAGTGGTTAAGCGGGCAGGCTCTGATGGCTGACTACACAGGGTCAAATCCAAAGCTGTGTGGATTTCTCTTCTTTGTACCATCATTTACTTATCTGAAAAATAATAGAGTGTAATAGTACCTCCTTTGTAGGATTTAATTAGTTACCCTATGTAAGGACATAAAATAAGCATTCAATAATGTTAGCTATTACTATATGAGACACCATTCCTAGGCTCTTTCTCAAAAAAGTTCTCCCTGCAGAAAAATCTAAATCAGGCCCTCATCTCCTCCTGCTAGTCCCGGCCCTATTACACACACTCATAACCCTATACTTTCTTTTCATTGTTCTTCTCACTAGTATAATTTTATTTGTGCTGATGTAATCATCTATTTAATTGTCCACTGCCCTCACTGTAAGCTTCATGAGGGTAGGGACCGTCATGATACATTACAGCCTCCAGGGCTTAGCAATCACAGGGTTGATTTTTAATAAGTATTTCAGAAAGAATGAAAGGCTCACTGACAAATAACGATTCACCACACTGGAAGGCAGTTTCAATGGTTAGCTAAACAACTTTACAGTGGCCATAGATGGGGTCTATAGCAGAAAACATTAAAATTGGAATGTTTCTCCTTGAACAAATTCCAGCTGGGCCTTCTATATACATTACATATTACCTGTTCCGAAAGGGTAAGCACAGAATTTAAAAATTCTCCTAGAGATAAATCAGTGCCTTAGTATGGATTTAATAGGAATGAGGTTATGGAGTGAAACCTCAGAACGGTGTGGCCTTCAAAATGTTATACAACTTCTTTGTGCTTGTTCCTTGTCTATAAACAGTAATTATACCTTCTACTTCTCAGAGTTTTGAGCATTGTTAGGTAATGAATGTAAGAGGCTTCTAAGATTCAGACAGGCCCTGACGAGGCCTGATTTAGGTTTTTCTGCAGTGAGGATTCAGGGAGGACTTCTGTGAGAAAGAACCTAGGCATGGTGTCTGGCTATTTAGCTGGGATGATACAGTGAGTTCCACGAGAACCGTCGACTAATAAGTGATGAACCAGAACCTGCACCCAGGTTTTCTGACTACAAACACTGTGTTCTCTCCACTATACCATCCTTTGTTTTTGCCAACAATGGCCCACTACACACAGGTAAAGGTCATAGAACAGTGCTTGTAATACAGCACTTACCTTGAGCGTACTGGCTGCAAGACACAACCTCCTGAGGACTCAAGATCGGGGTCTGAGAATTGTTGGTTAATATACGGAGTCTTGCTTCCAGCATACCCATAGAAGCAAATGAGTAGCAGCTCCCACAAGATGCTAGTGATAAAAAAAGAAAAAGATACATAACCAAAGAGGCGTCTGAAGCCCTCACAAGAAATCACAGATAAACCTGAGCAAATAGGTACATTGATATGTTTCTACTAACTGCTGCTGCTATTGTTCATAGGATCACCACAATATAGAGGATTCAATCAACAAACATTATTGCACTCACAGGCAAACTTAAATGGGCTTTCCTTGAAAATATTTAAGCAACTTAAAAAAAAAACCTACTAATTTCTTAGAATCATTTAACAGTATTCTTGATAATGAAGACATTATTTATGTGTGCAACAGTCTGAGGCATCAGGTTGAGAGAAACTATGGAGAGATACATTTGTGCTGAGCTTTTAAATAGCTCTAGAGCAGCATTTTCCACAGAGTGTTGAGTGGAACTAACACCAAGAATGGCTTATGTGGTGTAGAGAGTTGTATTTTACCAAGGTTAAGGTGGCAAAATATAACAAAGCTCAAGAAAGACAAGAGACTGATTACAACGATGGATATGGGATTTAAGAAGAGCAATGAGGAAGTGAGGACATGAGGTAGATGGGGGTAGTGAAATGAGGATAGACAGGTTCTAACGTCTGCTGTAAGGAGCCCTCATGGTGCAGTGGTTAAGCGCTTGGCTGTGACCAAAAGGTCAGCAGTTTGAACCCACCAGCTGCTCCACAGCAGAAAGAAGTAGCAATCTGCTTCCATAAAGACTACAGCCTTGGAAACCCTATGGGGCACTATAGGCTCACTATGAGTTAGAACTGACTCAACGACAACAGGTTTGGTTTTTTGGTAATGTCCACTGTACGGCTACAAAAAAACAACAAACTATTGCCATCAAGTTGACGTATGAGTATATAGTCCCTTTAAAATTCCTCCCAAGAGGATAGAGAAATATGAGAAGTAGTTGGGTGGTGGTAAGGGAGAGAAGAGAAGAAAACAGCTTTATTTAACACCTGGATGCTCTGGCAAAGATAAAATATCTTTACTTAAGAAGCATCTGCTAGGAATATAGTTGTTATCTCAAGAGAAGAAAAAAAACTGTATTAGTAAATTATATTAAAAAATATTTATATTTATTTTTTTGTTTCTTCAAAATATATGTAGATAAAAGAAATGAAATATACCTAAGAAAATATGATATATATTTAACAATACTGAGACTTTCACTTATTTGATTCTAGAAAGAAAATAATATAATTTTAATATCTCTATTATTATATAGCCTCTTTCATCTCTGCCACTGATAGAAATTCTACATGAGGATATGCTTTACCAAGTCTAAGATGTTGGCATTAAATCCAGTTATACACAATTAATACATTATTCATGTTACCAATATATTAGTTACTGAATTATTTAAATGCAGAACACTCCCTTATGCATGTAAAATAAGATTTATGAACAGTTATACAATTAAAAAAAAAAAAACTCCTACATAAAGAGAAGTCTCTCTTTGTTCTCTTTAGTACATCTGAACTTGGTAATTTAGTAACTTCCTTCATTAGAGAAAAGCACATTCAAAGGAACATTATTCACTCAAAAATATTAACTGGGGGCTCTGTTTTCTCCTACTCCAGGCAACTTTTGATTCATGTCCCTCCCTGAGTGCAAAGGAAAGCCAGGACACTCCATGCTCAGCCTCCAACAAAACTCTATTTGATTTACTTATGTTGTTTTCCACAAACTAAACTGTGAATTTCCTTGAGTGTTCACAGGAAATGTGTTTTCTTCACCTTGGTATGTGACACAGTGAAGAAACTCTATGCATGCTTGTAGAAAGAACAAACCAAGGAATGAGCAAGTGGATAAATATGTACTTACAGGAAACACAGTGAATTCAATTGTAACACTCAGCCTTCACTTGTTCCTAACCTCCAGGTAGGGCAGAGGCCCTAGGTCCCAATGTGAACCTCTTCTAAGTTGTTAAACAATACCATAAGGTCTTGGACTTAGAGTCTACTACAGCCCTAATTCTCCTTAACTGCTTATATTTCTGATGTTTCCCAAAATTCTCCTTCTAAGAATCTCCAGTTTATCAATATCATGTATAGCTTTTGCTGCTAGAAGGGGTCTTAGAATTAATCTAGTGTCCAACCTACTGACTTGACAATGAGTACACTGAGATTCAGAAACGAGCTGTGACCTGTCTAAGGTCCTACAGCTAAGAGGTGGCAGGGACGACTGACTACATGTCTTCTAATACAGGCCTAGGGTCCTTTATAGTTAATAGGTCTTTCTTTACTTTAAAGAACTCTCATATTTTCTTTTAACTTATACTTGTTGTTGTTAGAAACCATCCAAATAATACTACCATTAAGAGCCCTCTTTGAAATGATGAAATGTCAAAGAACTGGTTGAGAGACAGTAAACAGTCAAAGCCACTGTTACTTTCATAGGACACCAAGGCCTTATAACAAAGAACATTACCTCAAGAGAGTATGGAAACTACCCCATGTTGGCCATCTAGCTTTCTTGGCCCATAAAATCATGTAAAAAATCTCTCAGGATATTAACCATTGTTACTGTTGTAGTTAGGTGCCATTGAGTTGGTTCTGACTCATAGGGACCCTATGCAAAACAGAAGGAAACACTGCCCAGTCCTGCACTATTCTCACAATCATTATGTTTGAGCCCACTGTTGAAGCCACTGTGTCAATCCATCTTGTTGAGGGTCTTCCTGTTTTTCACTCACCCTCTACTCTAACAAGCATGACATACTTCTCCATGGACTAGTCCCTCCTGATAACATGTCCGAGATACGTGACACGAAGTTTTGCCATCCTTTCTTCTAATGAGCATTCCGGCTTTATTTCTTCCAAGATAGATTTGTTGGGTCTTCTGGCACTCTGTGGTATATTCAGTATTCTTCCCCAACATCATAATTCAAAGGCATCAACTCTTCTGCAGTCTTCCTTATTCACTGTCCAGCTTTCGCATGCATGTGAGGCAACTGAAAATACCACAGCTTGGGTCAGGCGCATCTTAGCCCTCAAAGTGACATCTTTGCTTTTCAACACTTTAAAGAGGTCTTTTGCAGCAGATTTGCCAAAAGCAATATCATTTGATTTCTTGACTGCTGCTTCCACGGGTGTTGACTGTGGATTCAAGTAAAATAAAATCCTTGACAACTTCAGTATTTTCTCCATTTATCATGATGTTGCTTATTGGTCCAGTGGTGAGGAATTTTGTTTTATGTTGAGGTGTAATCCATACGGAAGGCTGTAGTCTTTGATCTTCATCAGTAAGTGTTTCAAGTACTCTTCGCTTTAAGCAATGAAGGTTGTGTCATCTGCATATCACACATTGTTAAGGAGTGTTCCTCCAATTCTGATGCTGTGTTCTTCTTCATATAGTCCAGCTTCTCAGATTACATGCTCCCTATAATCCAAATTCACTGCCGTCGAGTAGATTCTGACTCATAGTGAGCCTACAGGACAGAGTAGAACTGCCCCACAGGGTATCCAAGTCTGAAATCTTTACGGAAGCAGACTGCCACATCTTTGCCTGCAGAGCAGCTACTAGGTTCAAACTGCTGACTTTTTGGTTAGCTCAGTGTCCAGACTGTATAAATATGGTGAAAGGATACAACCCTGACACACACCTTTCCTGATTGTAAACCAAGCAGTAATCGTTGTTCTGTGTGAATGACTGCCTCTTGGTCTACGTACAGGTTCTACATGAGCACAATTAAGTGTTTTGGAATTCCCATTCTTCGCAATGTCATTCGTAGCTTGTTACGATTCACACAGTCAAATGTCTTTGCATACTCAATAAAACACAGATAAACATCCTTCTGGTATTCTCTGCTTTCAGCCAAGATCCACCTGACATCAACAATGATATCCCTCACTCCACATCCTCTTCTGATCTGGCTTGTATATCTGGCAGGCCCCTATCAATGTACTGATGCAACCATTTTTGAATGATCTTCGGCAAAATTTTACATGCGTGTGATATAATGATATTGTTCAATAATTTCTACATTCTGTTTGATCACCTTTTTTTGAAATGGGCACAAATATGGATCTTTTCCAGTTGGTTGGACAGACAGTTGTCTCCCAAATTTCTTGGCATAGATGAGTGTTTCCAGTGTTGCATCCATTTGTTAAAACATCTCAATTGGTACTCCGTCAATTCCTGGAGCCTTGTTTTTTGCCAACACCTTCAGTGTAGCTTGGACTGCTTCCTTCAATATCATTGTTTCTTGATCATATGCTACTTCCTCAAAGGGTTGAACGTCGACCAATTCTTTTTGGTACAATGACTCTATATATTCCTTCCATCTTCTTTCAATGCTTCCTGTGTCGTTCAATATTTGATGTCTGTCAGTTTGTCATACTGTGGTGGCTTGTATGTTGCTGTGATGCTAAGAGCTATGTCGCCAGTATTTCAAATGCTAGCAGGGTCACCCATGTTGGACAGGTATCAGCAGAACTTGCAGACTAAGACAGACTAGGAAGGAGGATCTGGTGGTCTACACCAAAAAAAAAATAATTGACCAGTGAAAACCTTATGAATAGCAGCAGAACATTGTCTGATATGGTGCCGGCAGATGAACCTCTCAGGTTGGAAGGCACACAAAATACAACTGGGGAAGACCTGCCTCCTCAAAGTGGAGTCAATCTCAATGATGTAGATGGCGTAAAGCTTTCAGGACCTACATTTGCTGATGTGTAATGACTCAAAATGAAAAGAAATAGCTGCAAACCATTAATAATCAGAACATGGACAGTACAAACTATGAATCTAGGAAAATTTGAAGTCATCAAAAATGAAATGCATAAAGATCACTATCTTAGGCATTAGTGAGCTGAAATGAACTGATGTTAGCCATTTTGAATTGGAAATCATATGGTCTACTACGTCAGGAATGACAAATTGAAGAGGAATGGTCTTGCATTCATCATCCAAAAGAACATTTCCAGAACTATCCTTAAGTACAATGCTGTCAGTGATAGGATAATATCCATACACCTGCAAGGAAGACCAGTTAATATGATCATTATTCAAATTTATGCACCAACCAGTAATGACAAAGGTGATGAATTTTAAGATTTTTACCACTCTCTGCAGTCTGAAATTGATTGAACATGCAATCAAGGTACATTAATAATTACTGGTGATTGGAATGCAAAAGTTAGAAACAAAGAAGAAGGATCCGTAGTTGGGAAATATGGCCTTGGTGATAGAAACGACATCGGAGTTTGCATGATAGAATTTTGCAAAATCAACGACTTATTCATTACAAATATGTTTTTTCAACAACATGTACGGCAACTATACACGTGGACCTTGCCAGATGGAATACACAGGGATCAAATCAATGACATCTGTGGAAAGAGACAACGGAGAAGCTCAATATCATCAGTAAGAACAAGGCAGAACAAGGCTGACTACGGAACACACCATCAATTGCTCACGTCCAAGTTCAAGTCAAAGCTGAAGAAAATTTAAAAAAGTGCACAAGGGCCAAAGTACGACCTTGAGTATATTCCACCTGAATTTGCAGACTATCTCAAGCATAGATTTGACACATTGAACACTAATGACCAAAGACCAGATGAGTTGTGGCATGACATCAAGGACATCATACATGAAGAAAGCAAAAGCTAATTAAAAAGACATGAAAGAAAGAAAAGACCAAAATTGATGTCAGAACAGACTGTGAAACTTGCTCTTGATCACAGAGTAGCTAAAGTGAAAGGAAGAAATGATCATGCAAAAGAGCTAAACAGATGATTTCAAGGGTCAGCTTGAGGACACAAAGTAAAGTATTATAAAGAAATGTGCAAAGACCTGAAGTTAGAAAGCCAAAAATGAAGAACACACTCGGCATTTCTCAAGCTGAATGAAAACAATTCAAGCCTCGAGTTGCAATATTGAAGAATTCTATGGGCAAAATATTGAATGATGCAGGAAGCATTAAAAGAAGATGGAAGGAATACAAAGTCACTGTACCAAAAAGAATTGGTTGACATTCAATTATCCATTCAACCCCCATTATCTGACCATCCAGCACCTTAGAAAGGCCAAGCCTCAGTACATTCAGGGGCTCAGAAAGTGTTCTGTTAACAGAGAAATCACAGCAATGAGGAAAGAAGATAACCCTCCTCAAGCCCTGACTTTCCCAGAAGAATGTGTCGGCTGTCAAGGTAATTAATGCCTCTTTTCAAAAGACAGGGTCAGAGACTAAATTCTAAAAGAACCATTATCCCTTAAGAAGACTAGAATGCAATAAAGAAAAATAAGTGGATCTGGCCCAGCTGGAGTTCTGCAGTAATCTGATTTCCACAATCTCAAATAGACAATTTGATTTTTATATAGCTTAACTATCTCGAGCTGCACCTTCCAACAGTGGCGAGCACACTGAAGAGGTGTGGGGGTTGCAGTAAGGAATTGGGATTCTATGTGAGCCAGGGTAAGTCACTTGACCTTTCGGGCATTTCTTTTTTCCTGTGTATAAAATGAGTACAGTGGGGTAGAAAGTTAAAGGTCACTGCCTTCCAGCTCTAATAATATAAATAGTACCAAGACTTAAATGGAATAGATTTTTAACATAAGGAAAACACCGAGCACTTACTAATTAATGTGACCTATAAGAGACACTACCCTTATCTCTTAAAGATACAGTAAAAATAAGGCAGGACAGCTGAGAGAAGAGCAAAGAAAAGTCCATTTCATCCAATTTCCTAGCTTCTTTTCTCCCTCACACTTCGAGTAAGCTTATCTATAAGCCTAGTAAATAAAGCTGCTTTCAAGTGTAAAGGTAAAACCTCATTTGCCCTCCTAATACTTCTGTTTTCTTTACCCTTGATTTGCTCTCTGAAAAGTTGTGAATTCCTTTAACTGAGGCTAATTCTGAATTCTAAGCTATATAGCACACTGATATTACTAAAGTTAGTGGAAATTTCCAAATAGGCCAGTTAACAGGAAGAGAAAATGATTAGCCGTTTACCAACTTAAAGTACAGAAAACCAAAAGGAAGTCAAAAGAGGAGCCTTTAACTGCATTATTTTCTCAAGCATCTGACAAGATACTAAAGATGAAGGGTCAATTAAAAAGCAATTAATCCATCAAAGCTCTCTGCTTTTAAATTGTCTGTGTCTGTACAAACCATTCGTAATAACAACTCCAAGAATAGAAAACATTGCAGACAATAATAGCTTTTACCCAGACTACCAGAAAACCAATGTCAAAGAATTTGGCTTTAGTATTTCTAATTTCCTTTTCCTGAATTATTGTCTCATATTACTAGTCAATCATATCTTTCAGGAAGTGAATGCAACTAAACTTTTCTATTTTCTCCAACGCTCCCACTCAGTTCTAAACACACTTTATTAAATCAGTTATCATATGTACTTTAATTTTTTGCTTGATTATCTTACTAAACTATAAATATCTAGGACAAGGTCTGTATAGTCTCTGTAATTAAAAAAAAAAAATTCCTACACATTAGGTATTCTATATATAACAACAAAAACAATACAATAGTATAGCTCATATTATTGAGGGCTAACTATTTGCCAGGCCCTGTGCTCAACACTTGAGATGCATTATTTACTTAATCCTCACAAACAGGCATAGAATGTCTGTTTGATGACAGAGTAAATTTTAATCCTCTCTTCACGAAAGAGAAGGAAGGGAAGGATCTTAGGATTTACACTTCTCCAAAGCTGAAGATTCCAGAACTACTGATGCCAAGACTAAGAATTGAGACCCCTGGTGTCAGGTGAGTGATAGGAAGCCTGCTGACATCATGCTTTGTCAAAATGCTGCACATTCAAAACACTCTACAAGAATTCAATGTTGAGAAGAATTCAATGTTGGGAGAGGCTGTTTATTACTGAATTTTTAGAAAAAGGGGAGAAAAATTTATCTTTGGGTGTTATTAACTTATAGTCCTCCAAGGAGACGCTAATCAGAATGTTTCCAGATAGCAATTACTACACCTATTTTATAGTAACAAATCAGTCATGCATACTATGATTATCTTCAAAATGAGCTTAGATGTTATAAACCGGAGTACTGCATAAATGATTTTCCAAGTTATTGTTGGCTAAAACTTAGCATAACAGTGTAATTTTCTGTCAAGAGAGCAATTAGAGGAAGAGTTATTAAGTCAACTCATACTATATCAAATTTCTGAAAATCACTGATAAAATGCAATTATAATGGACCTTTTGGCAAACCTGGGTTCTGCCCACAGGACTCTAATCAAGAAGCCCAGTTAATACTTAGCATCAAATATCGTATTCTGGTATAAATTGAAAGGTTCTCATACAGCTAAAAAAAAAAAAAAAAGCCAACTTTATAAGAAAAAAATTGAAGGACCTATTTTCTGGGCTTATGTAGTAATTAAAGACTAAATGATGGAGATGGGGACACAGAGTAGAAAGCAAAGAAGGATTCCAGAAACCACTTGCAGAAGGAAGATCAATTTTATAATTCAAGTCATGGGAGTTATTCCTGGCTAAAATCTTCTTAGATTCACATTTAAAATAGTATACAGCACTAATTGCTGGATGCAGTTCTTGGTTTCCACATGAGTTACTCCTACTAGGAGGGAAAAATGAGTTTGTCTTACATGTCCACTCTGCTTATTGGCACTAGCTAACTGGATAATATATTCAGAACGATTATTAGGAAATGCTGAGCTCAATTATAAAGATTATCTTTTACCAAAGTCTGCCATGGATACAAAAGGAAGAAGTGGGAATTCATGGCCTTACTATATTTTCCATTCCTCTATTGATGTGGAAAATGCCCATTTCATCTCTTTATCCCCAGAATCTATTCAGGAGCCTGATACGTAAAAAACATTAAATAAGTATTTCAGAATGAATTAATAGAAAATAAAAAATTTTTTTTTACCTTGGTTTCGAACAGGGCTAACAAAGTTGATACCATGAACATTTCTCCAGTCCCAAGATGCTGGCAAATGTAAAATCTTTTGTTGTATTTCATTGTTCACTGGCGCCGGTTTGGGCCTAGGATGGAAGTATAGGTTTGACATTAATGAACAGTCTTTCCTTTGAGGATGATTTCTTAAATCTCTAAGTCCATGATTTCAACTGTTGGCTGGGATGTAGATTCAGACCCAAAGAACACTTGTCTCATGAGTGTTTCAATGTGTCTTTCGCTAAGTTGTATGAACAGCTTTCATTATTCACTTTCTTTTCCACAAACAGTCCTTTTTACCTATGTAATGACAGTGGTTTTGAACATCACTATGGTTTAGTATGCCCAAACAGCTGCACTCAAATACTCACTTTTGATAGATTTTGACCAAGAGAGGAGATACAGGAAGTTGAGGATGGCATAAAAAGGGTACAGAGAAATGGAGGAATAGCTGATGTTTGACTTATAGCTGATGTTTGTTGGTGGCAATGGAGTGGCTGGAAAAGAAGTCAAGTAGGCACAGAAATAAAAGATCTAAGTAAGAAGTCAGTAGACAAGCTCCACAAACAATAGATAAAACTGTTTCATCATTACAGAACTACACTTTACATGATGTGATTATAAAATGAGACACACAGAGGAAAGTTGACTGGGCCTATGAATGGCTAGACATTTTCTAGAAATAAGAAAATTTCTATTCTACAAGCCTCTCTATATTAGAGATTAAGCAAACAAAAAAATTATAGCACTTTAGCTCTATACTCACTAAACTTCTTAAAGTTTCGTAGAGCCCATCAAATGCTGTGTTCCAAATTTTTGTGCTGATGCTCCTTAGAACCTTCCCCTTAAAGTTCTTCCCTAACTTCTAATTTTAAGGACTGCTCACATATCAACCCCCACCCATTAGCCCCCAACACCAACCCACTTCCTCTATGGTCCCTCAACACTTTTGTTAGGGTAAAAGATTTATTTTTCTGCCACTGTAAATTACTTGAATTTCTTATTCAACTTCTCATCATCACACCACACTGTTCTAAAGTTTTTAGTGGTTACTCAGTTGGTTTTTACCAAGTTCCAATTTAGTCACTGGCAAAGATTCTTTCTGGACTTCTTCATGCCCTCTGCAACTATTCCCAAGCGGTTCCCTCTCTCTTGTACACTTCTCTGAGAGACGATACAAGTGAATGCTATGACAAAATGCAAGTGAACAGAACAAAGAGAGAAAAAATGACTCACTCAAGTGTAGCAATCATAACACTAACAATTGTAAAGAACAGACAGCATATTCCAGACAGAAATATCAATTCATTTTTCACTAAAGTACTTTTCTAGGCCAGGGACGTTGCTAGAAGTTTTATGATACAGAGATGAATATGAGGTTATCTTCAACTATACAAAAGACTTTCACTATATAAAAGACAACATTAAGAGATAGCAAATATACAGAAATTACTATAATAAATACAAAAATGTTAATAATAATGTAAATATTCTTTAAAACATACAACTTGAAGAATACCCAAGTATTATTGGAATAACCAGGCCACATACAATGCTATATTTTATAGATAGTTTTACAGAGAGTGGGAGGAAAAAAATAAAACTTCTTCTGAGCTTTATGAATAAAAACTAGGATGCAAATAAATTTTAGAAAGAAATGAAACAGTTTCTGCTATTCCAGATTGAAAGGCCAAAAGATTCAATCAATCACACTGGTTAATATCAATAATTATTATCAATAATCAATATTATCAATATGTATCATTCAATCAGTATTAACTGATTGTCTTGTGTGTACCTAAGGATATATTAAGTAATATGAAGGATAAAACAAGAAGTTTGGCAGCATGATGTAATTTCAGAGCGTTTGTTTCGGAGTTAGATGCACCTGCTACAAATGGCTTCACCACTTACTTTTAAAGAGCTTAGCATTACAAAACTTCAGCCTATTAAAATGGGAATTATCCTATCTACCTCAAAGAGTCATGAAAATTCAATACAATAATGATTATAAAGTGCTTAGAACAATGCCTGATTAATCCTTAATAAATAGCAGCTATTATGATGTAACTACCATCATCATTATCCAAATCACTGCATTATTAAGAGAATTAAATAAGATGCTGACACATTTAAGTTAATATATGACATGAAACAGACACTCAAATGTTACCTTATTTCTTCCTATCATTCTGTAAGGGAGAGTGTTTACTCATCAATGTGTGTGCGCACACACACATACAAACACAAAGCAAAAACAATGTGAGAACTGAGATTTAATGGTGCGAAAATGAAGAGACTGAAACAGGAGTTTGAGGGATGGAGAAGTCAGAATTGCAAACATTTTAAGTTGACTGCACATTAGTGGCTCTTAATCCTTTGGACCCAGACTCTTTAAGAGTCTCATAAAAGCTCTAGACTCAGAGATACATTTAGAAAACGCTAAATCTGGTCTATAACTTCAACATTTCACAGACCCCCCACCCCAAACCTCAGGTTAAGAATCTCTCTTTGAGAGTTTCAATCCTGTCACTGGATTTTTACAACAGAACCAATTTATATACAAATGCTAATGAAAACCAGGCAGCTAGACCATAATGTCTGCTTCACTAGACCATAATGTCTGCTTCACTATTTCCAACTACATTCAATCCCATCTCCTAATCTTAAACCTTTTAGCCTTAAAAGCAGTCCTTCTCTAAAACAAAAGTGGTTGAGTGGAGGAAAGAAAACCCCAAGCATAAAAAGAGTTCCTCAGAAACATGGCACGTGACACGTGGCAAAGAAGTGTGTATGAGGCTCAGATTCTGAGGCAGAGGCCGTGAGTCTCCCTAGACCCCAATGCTAATGAGAATGGAGCACTCACTCCTCTGGGTGCATGCTTCCAATCCTGTTGCTGACCAGGTCTCATCTTCCTGTCTCACTCAAACACACTACTACTATTACTGTTACTCCTTTTAGTGATCCTGAGAAGGGGATATTTTATATTCTTTTTTCTAAATTCTCTTCACCACAGCATCTCATGGGACTAGAAATCCCTTAGAATACACTTTGAGAACTACTATATAAGGCTTTTTTCAGAAAGGGGTAGAAGTATGGAAAGATGCTATCAGTTGGATAGGAAAAAAACTCCATATAGTCTCATGGTAGAAAATGCCACAGGATTCGGATTATTAGTTGGCAGATGAAAAAGCGTTAGTGATACATTTTAGATAGTTGAATAACTGACTAGTGGTCTTTTCAAGCAATAAAATTTTAACTTAGGATTCTATAGATACAGGAGAATTAATCATAGTATTCTCTGAAAATGCTTCAATGTACTAAGGGAAAAAAAACCTATTACACAATTTATGAGCTCTTGGTAGCTCTCCCTATCAGCTCCTAGATCCCTAGCCTTCAGTCATATTATCAGTTTCTCCTACAGCAGATATGACATCACAGGAACATCCCTGGCTATTTACTCCATGACAAACTCTTTGCTAGATCCTCTTATACTTTTGAGGGAATTAAAAAATCTACCACATTTCAGACTATACAAATTCAAAATATTCTGACATAATTTCCCCAAGTAAGAAATACACTGTGGGGTATGTAAGCTAAAGATGGAAAATGCCTCTTCTGGCTAATGGTATTAGAGGTATAGTTAAAAAAGAAAAAAAGGAACCTTTTTTTTTTTTTGCAGGACCTTAAAGCATGGAGAGAATTTTGGCATTTATGGTGGCAACCTTGACATTTATTGTCGGCAAGTTGAGGAGTATTTAAGGCAAAGGAGTGCCACAAAGGAGTGAACAAAATTAAAATGAAAGAAAAATTTTAGGTAATTGTGTGTCATATTGTTCAAAAACAAATCAATGTCAAGATAGTAAATACATTTATGGTCAAACTTAGATACGTTTAGATATAGACAATAGGAAGTAACACAATTAGAGTGGGGTGTAGGAAGATGAAACTGGCAGTAGTTCACTGAATGGATAAGAATTGAGACAAGGTGGGGAAGAGACCAAAAAGGACCAAAGAATAGGAGGCAGGAGACCGATCCACAATCCAGGACAGAGATGTCAAAGGCTAAGCCAGAGTGTAGAAAATGGGAAGGGAGTAATGGAAGTGACAGACACTGTGAAAGCAAAACCCATACATAGGGCTTGGAGAGCAATCGAGTAAGTATGAGTAGGAGGAGATGGGGTAAAAAAAGATAACATAAAAACTTTAAAGTGGGATGACCAATAAAATGGCAGGAAACACAGAGAGGGCTGGCTGGGAGGGAAGATGGGGTTCAGCAGGAATATTTTTATCAGTGATAAAGAGATGTTCTTTATTACCTTGGGATTCCCTGGCTGTGGCCACCACTTCTCCTAATCATGTCTCTCAGGCTAAGAGTTTCATATTCCATGTATGTGGTTGCAGTCCAGGATTTCTGAATGGCATTGATAGCTTTCACAAAGTTGGGGTCATATTTGTAAAGCCTATTAGAATACCTGTTGACAAAAGTAAAATACTTTCGGATGTAAATAGATCCCATTAAAACAACTACTCTTATACTCAGTGCCTAAGTTGGAAGTGGTATAATCTTTTAAGAAGGCAATGTTGCAATCTACATTTAAAAAAACTTAAAATTTGTCTCCTATGAAAAGTTCATGTTCACTAACATATATGTATAAGGTTATTCCACCCAAGAACCACTTTTTATACTAGTGATAGATTATAAATAATCTCAATAAATGTTTAAAAATAAGGGACTGATTTATAAGTAATAGTACTTCATTTAGTATGTAGTCTGTTCAGTAAAAATGTCTAGAAGATTATCGAGTGATATGGAAGAGAGTTCATACATACTAAATAAAACGCAGTAAATAAATGTTTATACAGAATTAACAAATTTTTGTAGAAGTATATATACTTACATTATAAATACATTAAAAAATTCTAACCATAGTGATCGGTGAGTGGTGGCATGGGACCACTACTTTTTTCCCCCTAAAAGTTCTACAACGTGCCTTTATAACGTTTGTAATAAGAAAAAATAAAAGAAGAGGACAGCATAAACTGTATACAATTTATATATAACACAGCAAGCATTATAACCAAAAGATGCAAAAAAAAAAAAATTCCATATTGATGCTTGGTTTACATTCTAGTTACTCAAATTTTGGTTCTTGTATGAGTAACATCAGCAGCTTGATAGAAATGCAGATTCTAAGTACCCAGCACAGACCACCTTAATCAGAATCTGCCTTTTAACAAGATCCTCAGGTGATTTACATCATCAGTTAAATTTGAGAATCACTCATTTACCTGATGCCAAATGCTCAAATACAGACGTAAATAAATTAAATATACAAAGAACATGTTTACAAAGCAAAAAATCGAAGGAGTTGATTTTTCTTACTTCAAACATGTATAATAGCACCTCCATGTTTGAGGGAGTTGACTAATCCACCTAACTCAAATATGGATCGCACCTATGTGCCAGATGCTAGGAACTCACTGTTATTATTCCTATTATAAAAGATTCTGTAGTTTGCTTTAAGTATGTTTCATTATCCAAGAGTTTCATTAACATTAAGTTATGCAAAGCATAACATACCTGACCTGAGTAACACTGTAGGTATATACCATGTTCTTTCTCTTTTTTTAAATTCAGATGTTTGTAAAGAGAGTGTTTTGATATATCAAAGAACGTGGGAGCAGTGAAAATAAAAAAAATATGCAACCACATTGATACTGCTTTTATCAAAGTTGTTTCCCACTTGCTGAAAAATATGAAACCAGAGAGATACCTTTATTAAACAGACTATAAAACTGTCTATATTATACTTGTAACTACACTAACACAACAACAAAAACAAGTTACAGTTGTCTGTTTCCTTAGGGATAAGAGTAAATTTTATATTATAAATGCTTATCTTGCAACATTTTCCACTAACGAGAATCACTATTTTATTGACTGAATTTGAGAAGCAGTGGTAACTAGCCCTAATTGCTTTATTGAACCGTCTGGGAAAACATCCTATGCTTTACAATAATGACAAGATGCCATCACAGGTCTTAAACACTATTATTTTTAGCAGATACAAGGGAATCCAAAATAATGTACCTTACTGTGGAACAACAGATTATTATGTGCTGAAAAAGATCTTAAATGCTCATTTTACAGATGAGGCAGCGTAGATCTGAGCACTTCAGTTAGTAGCTTCTTCATTAAATGAAAAAATGTGTGAAATATCAAATAGACTATGATAGTATAGTATCCACAGTATATCCTCAACAGTGGGGTGAAAAATGAATGGCTTAGCAGGAAATGTGCTGCTCAAGGGTCAAGCCAAACAAAGTAATTTTTAAACTAAATTCAAAATGGAGGGGATGGATTATTTCAGATCTTGGCCAGCCTTTTCCTTGATAATTACAATTCATCCTCTTTAACCTCATCCCCCCTACCTCTTTGCTCCACAGTCTATCACTGCCAGCGTTGTCTGGTTTTGGATGATTCACTCAGGTAAACTTTTAGTGGATTTCAAACTAATTAAAATAGGAAGGTTATTATTACCCACCATCAAAAAATTTTTTTTTTATCTTTTCCTTCCAAGACGAATAAAACCTGAAATCTCATTTGTGTGGTTTGAAGTTACTTAAAGTAGAGCTAACAGTATAAATTTTGACTAAGAATTTTAATTTGTTACTTATTGCCTTGTTTAAAATTTATGTTCAGTTAGTACTGCCTATACTTGCAACATGGAGCCCTGGTGGCGCAGTGGTTAAAGCACTTGGCTGCTAATGGAAAGGTCGGCGATTCGAACCCACTAGCCACTCCTCAGGAGAAAGAAGTGGCAGTCTGCTTCCTTAAAGATTCACAGCCTAGGAAACCCTATGGGGTAGCTCTACTCTGTCCTACAGGGTCACTGTGAGTGGGCATCAACTCTAAGGCAGTGGGTTGCAACATAATCATATCTATCTACAAGTATTATGCAACATGTTGTTACATGGTAACTAACGATTTTTCTTCATTAGTCACTGCAGTTCTGTGATCCTTTATATACGTTTATAAAAGCCATCAATTGCTCTGTTATTCTTAAATTGCTTTGAAAAAAAAAAAGTTCTTCTCTCAATTATATCAGTCAATATTTTTCCAGTAAAGTTTTATATGTTTTACAGCAAAATATATATCATATAATCAAAATAAAAATCCCTAAGAATTAACACACATACATAGTAAAACAAAACTAAACAATACTTTTGCTTGTGACAACTCACATTTCTTGAAGATTCTCAAGGTGTGCTGCATTAACACTCACATACTCAGAGGTAGTTCCCAACTTCCTTCCGGTGAAACAAGCCCAGTTCCGGCCCAGCACATCATGTACCCACCCCGGCATCGTCTCTTGGCAATAACTGGTAACCCTGCTGCCCTCTTGTTTGTACTGCAATCAAATAAAGAAAGGAAAGGCCAAATAAAATCATTGTCCAACTCTCAGGTCCACTTTCCTGGCTTTCATTAACGGTAAAGATGCACGATTTTAGTTTTCCCTTAAGGACATGCCTCTGCCAATCAAAATAAAAACTTCACTCTGAGAGGTTACATTCTGAGAATTATAGAAAGGGAAGAGCAATGTACATCACAAAACAATTCTGAGAATGAAAGGCAAGGAAGGAAACTAATATTTTTAGAACATTTGCCACATTCCAGACATTTTGTACATTATCTTATTTCATCCTCGCAATAAGCCTATGAAGAGGCAGGCATCAGTAAATCCATTTACAAATGAGGAAGTGCAGGCTTAGCTCAGAGACAATAGGTAGTTTCTACCTAAGGTAGCGACTCATGTCAACCCGTGCATGTCAGAGTAGAACTGTGCTGCATAGGGTTTTCTATGGCTGATTCTTTGAAAGTAGATTGCTAGGCCTTTCTTCCTAGGCACCTCTGGATGGACTGGAACTTCCAACCTTTCATTTAGCAGCCAAGTGCACTAACCATTTGCACCATGAGCTGGAGTCAACTGGACACAACTGGACGTAACTTTTTTCTTTTTTTAAACCTCAGGTAGCAGAGCTGTTAATTCAAACTCAGTCTATCAGATTCTACTTCGCCATTCACAGAAAATCCCCATCAGCAAATTATGGAAATGTTCCATAGAACTAAACAAAATACTTTCTTCTGATTATGAGGGGGACTAACATAACCTGATCATTAAATAGTCACTCCACTTTATTTCACTAATATAGGCCTTTGTCTTGTTTCAATGTTTATATGGAAACATAACTATAAAGTGATAGAGCTGAGACTAGAACCGAGATGCTCTGGCTCCAGAGCCTAACGGCACCCATATTACACCCTTTCCTCTTGGAGGAGAGCCAAGTAATGCTGACTGAGAGTGTGGGAGGCAGAGAGGAAAAAGGTCACACAGAACTTCTTCTAGGAGCAAAGAGTTGGGCACGGACAGTTTTTAGACACTGATGAAATTTTACAGAACAAACTATTTGTGGGACTTTGGGCAAACCTTTACTAGACCTCAGCTTCCTCATCTGTAAAACGAGGAGAGTGGCAACGTGTCCTCCAAGGTGTCAACATTTTGGGATTCTATGAAATAATGCAGGGGTCAGCAAACTTTTTCTGTAAAGGGTCAGACAGTAAATATTTCAGGCTTTGCAGGCCACAGGGTCTCTGTCCCACTTCCATGTACTCAACTCTACCTTTGCGGCACAAAAGCAGACAAAGGCAATACATAGACAAATTAGCAAAGCTATTAGCTGCTTCAATGAAACTTTCATTTACAAAACTTTTATTTATAGGCAGCAGGTTGGTTTTGGCAGATCGGCTATGATTGCTGACCTCTTATCTAATCTGTCGTTGTTGTTGTTAGGTACCCTCAAGTCCCCTTTGACTCATAGGGACCCCAGGTAGCAATGAGTTTACTGATGTCTGCCACTAGGTTGTAATCTTTACAGAAGGCGACTGCTAGGTTTTTTTCCCCCGCAGAGCCACTGAGTGGGTTCAAACTGCCAACCTTTGGGTTAGCAGCCTAGTGCTTAACCATTTGTGTCAGCAGGGCTGCTTTATCTAATCTGATACTAAATTCTGTTTGTAAAAGTTCAGGGCCAGATATATTTTAGGCTTGCAGGCTATAAGGCTTCTGTCACAGCTACTGGACTCTGTCATTGTAATGCAAAAGCAGCCATAGAGAATACATAAATGAATGGGCATGGATGTGTTCCAATAAAACTGTATTCACAAAAACAGGCCTCTAAATTTGCTAACCCCTAGATTAACAGAATGTGTGGGCTAAACTACACTTAACGGTATAATTACCTTATTGAAGCTGACTTACTCTGAGTTAAACTCCTATTTGGGGGTAGAGTTAAAAATGGATAGCCTAAGAATCCAAAAGAGCTGAATTTGAATGCTGAGATTCACCACTCACTATGCTATATGGCCTGGGGTTAAGTTACTGTAGGCTACTCATTTGCACATCTTGCTTACATCCTGGTGGTTCAAGACATTCTGAAGCCCATCTACCTACCTCTGGTTAAGAATATATCCACTAGCGTGAATTCAGCTCATCATTTCTCAAGTCTGCTAAAAGCCCCAACTCAGGACTAGGGACACTGAAATAAAGGCCTATGACATTACTGAGTTGTAATGTCAGAGGGTGCACTGGGTGAAAAGGTTAATGAAAGTTATTTCTATTATGCTGAAACACATAAAATTACTGATTTTGTAGATCAAAACAGTCAAATATCAGTAACCTCATATGGTTCCAATCTGAAGTTCTTAGAGTTCAAGTAAGTGTTTCTCATTGGCACTGGATCTTCTCTTCTCCCCTGTTGCATCTGCTAAGACAGACCAGGTGGGGTTAGGCCAATGCCTCCACCTTGCTTATTTAGAAAGCAGTCTGACAGTGTTTTTAGAGTTCTTAAAATCTACCTCATATAAATTATTGTATATGCATAAACCAAAACAATGCTATATACAGGACGATGCTCATTTTAGTAAAACAGAAAAGTTAAAAAACAAGAACAAAGAAGGCTATCCTAAATGTCCAAAGACAGGATTGAATAAATAAATTATAATATATTAATATGAAGGAATATTATATAACATTTTAAATGATGAATACGAGTTTCATAGAAAAGAGGTCAGCAAACTGAGTCTGGGGAAAGCTCCCCATTTTTGTTAATATAGTTTTACTGGAGGACAGCTATGCCCATTTGTTTACATACTGTCTAGGGCTGCTTTCACGCTACAAGAGAAGAGGTAAGTAGTTGTGAAAGAAAAAGGCCCACAAAGCCTAAAATATTTACTATTGGGCCCTTTAAGAATGTTTTCTGATCGCTGCCATAGCACAATAAAAGGAGAAAACCTATGACACATGGTTAAGAGGAAAACTATAAAATAGTACTTCCTTTGAATGCAAATTTATAACATTTTTATGAAATACAGTTTTTTAAAAATGAAATGGGACTTTGGATGGATTTTTCTGGGGGGGCGTTACTTATAAAATGAGGACTGTTATTTAACTTTGTGACATTAAATACTTTTTAAATACTTCTATTTCCTAAGAATGAGATTTATAATCTATGGAGTCCTATAAGAGGGACTGATCTATGAGGGATAGTGCAGGTGCTACTACAGGCTGTTAATTTTGGTCAGTCTGGGATTATGATAGCACCTCCTGAAAAATCATTATTTAAATAACATGTTTTGTATTTTGCAAAGCTCTTTCATTTATCAAATATATACTGATCACATAGTAGTTCCTATGCATTGTGCAAGGTGCTAGGCATGCAGGCACACAAGTATTAATGTGGTGACAGCCTCTAAAAAATTAGAATTCAATGAAATAAATGTGTAAATAATTCATTGCAACACATGGTGGTTCAGCAAGCTAACCATGCTTGGAGAAGCCAAGAAAACTTCCCTATCAAAACAGAAATCTAGATCACAGCTGAAATAACTTTCCCAAGGAGTTCAGGGCATTCAGGTTAGAAGAAATGGGCCCTATGTTTCTCCTCAGCATGGTTTTACTTACACAGTTGGCACAACTTAGTCATAGTTAAAAGCGTGATGCCTGACTCTAAGTGAACTTCCCCTGAGGGGAACGATGACCTGTTATTTCCAGTGGACAGGAAAAAATATTACTGGAACATAACTGATTTTCCCACAGTTCTTTACCATGCATATTTGTTCAGGGATTCTATACTCATCGTCTATATGATACAATTAGGACCTTCCACTTACCTATCACTCTAAACTTAAAAACATTTTGCAAGTTAATCATAAATCTTAAAAAGTTCAAGAGAGCATAGAGATAATATAGACCTAAGGGGAGGGAAAGAAAAAGAAGCCAAAAGGAGGTAACGGTGGTGGTTGTGTGGCACAGAGGCAATTCCAACTCATAGTGACCCTGCGTGACAGAGTAGAACTGCCCCATAGGGTTTCGCAGGCTAAAACGTTTACGGGAGCAGATAGCCAGGTCTTTTCTCTTGAGGAGCAGCTGGTGGGTTCAAACCACTGATCTTCTGGTTAACAGCCAAGTGCTTAACCACTGCACCACCAGGGTTCCCTAAAGGAGGTGGTAATACTTTAATTTATAACCACAGACTCCTAGAACCAAGCATTCTTCCCAATACTGCACACCACTAATATACTCTGCCTTCCTCACAAAGAGATAGAAAGGTAAACATATAGGTCAACAGCTCTACTGTCAAAAATACTGAGGAGTGATACCCAAAAACTATGCAGCAAAGGCTTAAACCCCAATTTGCAAAGGGCTTCCACATATATTATGAGTCTCAACATAACCCTTGGGATAACAGGCATTATTCTTCTCATGAAGAAACGAAGGCACTGCAAACTTAAATGGAAGAGAGAGGATTCAAATATGGGTTCACATTTTACAAAGTTCATTGCTTATCCACTGTATTCTTTACAAGAAGCCTGGGTGGTCCCAACGGTTAACTGCTTGGCTGCTAACTAAAAGGTTGGTGGTTTCACCCATCCAATCACTCCACGTGAGGAAGACCTGGCAATCCGCTCCCATAAAGTTTACAGCCTAGAAAACCCTATGGGGCAGTTCTTCTGTCACATGGGATCAATATAGTCGAAATTGACTCGACGGCACCACACAACAACAACAAATCCTTTAAAAAGATAAATTCAAGAAGATCAACCGACTCTCATGAGCTGGTTCCAAATCGTCACCCAAGCCCTTTAAGGACTCTAAACTTTCTGGTAGCACTAATGGCCCTCATCCCACTGGTCAGACACCTACCTTACCTTGGCTATTTCTGTCTTTCTACCACTCTTGCTAAGGGTTTTTGATGTAAAGTAAAAAGTAAAGAACCCTATGTACTACAGAACGAAACACTGCCCAGTCCTGCGCCATCCTCACAATCATTGTTATGCTTGAGCCCATTGTTACAGCCACTGGGTCAATCTATCTCGCTGAGGGTCTTCCTCTACTTTACCAAGCATGATGTCCTTCTCCAGAGACTGATCCCTCCTGATAACATGTCCAAAGTATGTAAGATGTAGTCTAGCCATCCTTGCTTCTAAGGAGCATTCTGGTTGTACTTCTTCTAAGACAGATTTGTTCGTTCTTTTGGCAGTTCATGGAATTTACAAAATAGGGATGATAATAACAGACCCCCCGTCATAGGTTGTGTTTTATGTATACCACCCCTTTAATTTTTACAACCACCTTATGAGGCTGTTCTTTCCACAAAACAAGCATCATGAGAAGAGGAATTTTTGTCTACTCAGTACCTAGGAAAGTGTTTGGCACTAGGAAGGAATTCATTATTGAATGAGTGAATAAAATGAATGAATGATAGATAACACAAGGGGCCATAATCTCCTATAAGAGAGAAAGAACTACAAATGCCAAGTTCTGTTCCAATGATAACAAAAGAAATTGAGAAAACACAAAAACTTTATACTTAGTACAAGTGTGGTGCTGACAAGACACTGTTATTCTTGTTGGGTATCGTCCAGTGGATTCCGACTCACATACTCCTCAGAGTAGAAATGCTGTAATCTATACAGGAGCAGAATGCCAGCCCAGGTCTTTCTCCCACGGAGCCAAGACATTACAGAAACCCAAATTCTCGCCTGAATCTGACATTACTTCAGGAATATCCATTTTCCTATACAAACCTCATTTTCCCTATCTGTAAATTTAGGGTGACCTAGAACTTCCAAAAGTTCCCTTCACGTCTCCTAATTCTCCATTTCGTTACATCTCTGGTTTTCTTATTTAACTTCTATAAAGCCAGGTGAAAAAGTCTTAGACACACTCCTTATTTATACACTTAGGATAATCCTAAAAAACTACAACTTTGTTACAACTCAAATCCTGTAAATGTACTAAGGAAACTATCAATTTATCATTTCTGACACATAAAATTCGTGAAATTATTTTCCCTTTTAAAGATTTATTTTAAATTATTCTGTAGTTTTCACCATATTAAATAATTTCCTTTTATGCAGCACCTGAAATTATCTCATAAAAGGTAGGACAGGGCCGTAATGCCATTGTGCAAGACAGCTATAACTTCCAAAAAACAGGCATTTACCAGTCCAGAAACCAAGTACTTGGCACACTGACGAGAGGATCACACACTGTGTCTCAGATACTTTTCGGTTTAAATACTCTCAGAGTATCTGTCATTATTCCTGCTACTGTGAGAAATATTTCTTATGTGATTTGAACATTATCACCAAATAAGTTTTGGCTATACTATTTAAAATGTAGCCAAAAAAATTATTCTAAGAGTTTTCATTTATGTAAACACCAGTCTCTGAAGACTGTCTTGCACAGATGGTATAATTTAAGTTTCCATTCATTGATGCCAATTTTTATTGCAACAAACAGATAATTTCATAAAATTTGAGGAACTGACAAAGCCTAGTACTTAAGTTTAGAAAACTACTAGGATTTAATAACTATTGGTATGCTATTTCAAAATAACCATAAATTGCCATTCTCAAAATTCCCATTCTTCAATTTCTGACTTGTTTTATCAACTATTTAATTATGCCTACCTAGTAATATCGACCAATTACAAAAGAGAATTGGTTGGGATAGTCTCTTAAGGTATTTTTCCTGGATCTCTTACTCAACTACTTTTCACTCTGAGGGGGGAAAATCAATTAAACCTTGTTCCATGGTTTCTCTGATTAATAGAATATTTAGCAAATATTTGAATATCAATTTCATGCAACACACTGGCTAGGATAGGTACAGTTTAATAAAAAGGACTTTGGCCTTTAAATCCCAGTTCTGCCACTTATTTACGTACTCATGAGCAAGGCATTAACTAGTGAGTCTCAATTTCTTCACCTGAAAATAGGAATGATACCTGCTTCACTGGATTGCTATGAAGGATAAAGATGATCCTGACGTTTGTAGAGTTTTTAAGTTAGAAAACCCTAAACAAGTAAATGATATAAACATTACCATCAGTTACCACGGGGGATACAAAGCTATTTGAGACATCATCCACGTCTTCAAAGAACTTATACTGTAACACAAACTCAACCGTGCAGGCGACACTGAGCCCTCTCCTGCCAACTAGTGCTCCCCAAAATGGTATGAAAGATGATTCATTGGAACATTGGAAAGAAAATACTGTAACTTCTATTTCTATTTGTAATATAAAAATAAAATCGAAAATCAACTTCCATTATTATTTAATGTAGAAACCAATGCTCATGTCCCCACTCAGTTCAAATAGCATATGGTCACTTGTTATGTGCAGTGTGCTAAGCTATGAGACGGTGAGACCCCATTATAGCTTATTCCCGTTTCCATGTGCCTGCTTAAACTGACTAACGCACCTAATCTGAATTAAGCTAACTCTCACAAAATGAAAATGTGGCTTAAAACAATCCCTGCAAAAAAGCAAGGATTTGCAGATAATAATGATGCAAACATAAGAAAATGGCAAAGCTTACATTTTCCCTATTCGTAGTCTGAGCTCTGTCAGCTATGCTAAGAAATAAAAAGTTTTTTAAAACATGTTTTGAAATATTTCCATCACTATGATACTCATTTTTCAAACTTTTTCACCAAAAAAGCATAAGTTTTGGTTAAAATTTGTCTATGAAATTGCCACTTCCCTGATGCTAGTTATTTTTCTAAATTCTTGTAAAGCTGTAGCACTTTTGTCTTTAACAAAATGGGCCAAAACCTACTGAAATTCTTTATTAAAAGATTTTAAAACATGTTAGAAAATACTATTTTCAACGTTGAAAATTTACAATAACAAAAATTATGTATTGGTAACAGAGACTCTTACATTGCTTTTGACAACAAAATCATGTGACAATGAAGCATGTTTTGTTTTCAAATGATACAAAATAAATTTTGGAAGGACATGTTTTTGTAACGTTAATAAATGCAGTATCATTCATTTAATCATTTTACTTCACGTTTTATAATAAGCATATTATTATAAATTTATATTATTTTAAAAATTGTACATATATATTGTGGAATATATAATAAAAAAATTTAGAAATCTAAAGTTTAATTCATCAAGATGATTCACCATTACAGGAAAAAGTACCTTGCATGAAGTTGAATGACTAAAGATGAACTGTATATCTGGAGACATTACACTACAGCAATACATAAAAAAAAATGTTTACTCAATTCTTTGCCCTTTTTTTTACTGGAGATATCTACATAAGTGCACATTAACCACTTCCATTTGTTGTCAGATCTGGAGTGTAAGGAAAAGTGGTTATATGGCAACAATGCAGATTTTACTAAATTGATATTTTGCCAAACCCTCCCAAGAGGACCACCTCTTTCCTCAGAAAGAAATAAACTTACTTATGTCAGTTCCAAGCATTAGCTCTAGTTTTTCACCTATTAACTAGACTGAAGCTTTTATTTGAGAAGTTGAATTTTAATGAATTGTGAAACTGCCAGGAAACTGTTACAGTGGTTGCAATGAAATAGCTTTCAGTATTTTACTGAAAGAATTTGTAGCTAGATTTACAAATGAAAATGGAGGGTCAAAAATTTACTTATTCTCAGGGCTGAAAAGAAGTTTAAACCAAAACATACTCTCTTGAGTTAGTTAGGAAAACAGAAATTTATCAATCAGCAAAGTAAACTAAGTCCCTTGGCTCATTCCTTATTTACTCCCTTATTACCTACTCTTAAACTGTGGGGTTTGAAGAAATCTTAGCGTTCATCTACTGCAAACTTTAGCTTGAGTTCCTAACTGTACCTACAGAAATGGGGCATAACCTTACTCATTCCAGGCTAGTTCAAATCATTGGTTCTCCAGGCTTTGGGGAACCACTGATGTGAACTTTACTATTTCCGTTGGTGGACAGCTAATTCAGGTTTTCAATACTTTTGAAAGATAGACTATTACTTTTTTTTTTGAACTTTGAGCCCTATCTTGGGCCTTCATAGACTCACACAAAAATTAAAACATAAATAAATAAACAGAATAAAACTTAAAAGTTTAATTTGTTTTCCACTAAGTCATTCAACAAATACACCTGAGGACGCATGACAGGCTCTAAGGACACAAAGAATCAAGGCCACGATTTACTTATTGAAACAGATCAGTAAAATAACAATGACAGCACAATGATATATTATTCCATTTTCTTTCATTTACAAATATTTATTCAGGTCTATTATTTGTCAGGTATTGTGCTATACAGACAGGATTAAATGGTCAGTAATATAAAAATGACCTCTGCCCCCCTCATGGCATGTCAGGAACAGAGGGGGAGATAAACAAGCAGTTATGACAAAGAACGCTAAGCATTATTATATTGTGGGGCATTCTAACACATATATCTGCAATTTTGTACCCGCCAAGTCTTCTCTTCCAATCAAAACAAATACTTAGATGCTAAGTTACTCAGAGAAACAGAAATAACAAAAAATACAAAATAACTTCAAAAAAGAGAATTTTAATTATATGCTAAAAAACATTCTCATACATATTTGTTTCTTTGGTACTATTTTACCTTCTGAAAATCAGCTTGAAAATATACAACCCTTTTAGAACTCTGGAGGCAGGTAACTAGACAATATTTTTAGCGCAGGGAACCAAAAATGTAAGTATAGCAGCATTCCTGATTTGTGCTTGCAGAAGGCTATAAAATTAATTTTCTGTAACCTGGCATACTTGGGAAAAGACAAGAGAAGTGTGGTTCTTTTTGCAAGGACCTATAAAGTTCTATGTGCACTAGATGCTGAAGGTATACAGGGAAAGACACAAACTTTGAGTATGGAAGATGAAGACGTGTTATCAAATAATCTCATGACAACAGAGTAAGTAAAGATACCTGTAAAATTTAATGGGAACCAAGATAATGGCATTTCTCCCTCTAATGGAGAGTGCTAGGGAGGGTTTCACATAGGAGGTGGGATCAAGGTAGGTCCTGAGTGATGAAGAATTTATCAGGTCCAGAGGTAGGTGTGGCTGTACTATTAAATTATCTTTGTAAGCTATAACATGTCCAGAATAGCACACCAGAACTTCTCTGATGGTATAAATCTCCTGAACTGATAAAGCAACAATAGTAAACTGCTCTCTAGAGAAAGATTCCTCCACTCAGGCCTGGATGCAGGAGAAAAGTCCACCCAGATAGTATAGACTAGGTGTAGCCCCATATTTTAGGCTTACCAAAACTGGTATTGTTGTTACTTGCCGAAGAGTTGATTCCAACTCATGGAGACCCCACGTGAGCAGAGTAGAAGTGGTATTAGTCAGCTCTAAACTCAGGAAGGAGGAAACCAACCCACTGTTTAGCAGGGAAGAGCTAAAAGATAGCAATTAATGTGGATAACAATGTAATTAAAAGAGGTCAATTTGGTCGGGGTGCTTAATTTGAAGTTTACAAAGCTTTTCTTTGAATTTTTGGAACTATCAAGGAAAGGAAAAGATAAATTTTTTTCTTGAACGAAAGGACCTTGGCTTAGAAAATAAAGTGACTTGGAAGGCTCAGGTAAGGGAACCTAAGCTTCAAGTCAATAATTCTCTTAAGATTTCAGCAGGAGCCAATGCAGTACATATTCTAGTCTATTAAACTAACACGACACATACAGACTGGAAATCACCAGAAAAATCTACTCAAACGTGACCCTTAATACCACTAATTCTTTGTGAAATGGCTCTTCTTTTCTTCTTTAGTTCCAAGGAAGACCTTAAGCTTGAATGGCTAACCCTAGTTTTTTTAATTAGAAGTCCTGTGAATTTTAGCAAAATGCCTAATCTGTCTGAGACTTACTTGCCCTATCTATAAAATGCAATTAGTAACACCTACGGGATTTTAGTCAAGCAAAGTACATCAAGTTCTTAGCACAAAGCTTGGCACCTACTCGAAAAGAAAAGAAAGAAATTAACCATCCCATCTTTATGGCCAGGGGTACTGCAAGCCTGTTATCTTCGGAAGAATTATACCCTTCAGCAATTTGGCTTCTGTCAGAGAGCCGTTTTCCTGCTTTGAACATGTCTTCCATAGGACTATCCTTCCACCAATAACTTACATTTGTGCATCTCAAGCGATACTAAAGTGTTTTCTCCTTACCATACGTTCTAGGGTTCCTCGAGGTATTAAGAGAAAGAGAAGGCACTTAGGAAGAGACAATTTATTTTACACTATGAATAAAACAAAACACAAAAAACTCAAATCCTAATTCTGAAAAATCATTTCAATGTAAGAGTATTCAAAAGAGAAAACATTTAACATGTTGCATATCGTTCCTTTTATTAAAAGGCTGCATGGTGAAGCCACTTAGGACTTCGTTTCTTCCAGACATAGATTTTTTCTTTTTCTTGCGTAGTCTCTGGTTGTTCACATTCCAAAATGGTGATTACTGCTTTTCAAGGAATGTTCAGGAGGGCAGCTGCCTTGGAGGTAGGTCACAGGGCTCCTGTGCAATTTACCAGCAAATAAAGACTGCAGAAGAGACTATATCTGCTACAGGCCTCTGCTAGCTGCTAGAGGTTGGTTGGTTGCTGCATGTTGCCGGGCCTCTTAGCCACAAAGTCTGTTCTTGGCTGTAGTTTTAAAAGAGCCCCTCAACAGATGCTCTATTTAACAACTACAAGACAATAAAAACTAGGGTTACAAGCCAATAAGGATCATATTGTCTCTTAATCAACAACGTTCAATTATATTAACTTCTTGTCAGCAAAAAATGCCAGCACTGATGAGAAGCTGGTATTTTTTTAACGCTATTTAAGACATTCATAAAAAGCTGCCATTCTCAAGCTAAACGCTTAAGCAACATGTACTGCACATGTAGCCAACATGCTTACAAAGCACATGCAGACACCCTTGAAATTAACTTCCACTGTATAAACCTAAACTCATTTTGAAATGCATTTAATAAGCAGGCTAAACTCTAGCAACCTGAATACATTACCATGCATATCTCACAAATTCTAAATGTGGGCTCAGTGCTCCTTAGATTCCTATTTCCTGCAACGAGGCTATTTATCCCATTTATAGAACAAGTACCAGGGTTTATCTTTCCTACTGGCTGAGGTGTCTCCCTAATTATGATGAAGACTGAAGAGGTTTAGGACAAAATTTCATAAACTGCAGTCTGAGATTACCCTTACTTTTTTGTATGAAAAATTAACTTTTATTGGGAAAATTCTCCTATTACACCTCCCTCCAAAGACATTCACCACAAAACACAATAAAGATTCTGAGAAGTCCTGAAATAAAGAAAACTATTTAACATGACTTATTAAACTACTGAAGCCCTGATGGTGCAGTGGTTAAGAACTTGGCTGCTAACCAAAAGGATGGCAGTTCAAATCCACCAGCTGCTCCATGGAAACCCCATGGGGCAGTTTTACCCCGTCCTATAGGGTCACTATGAGCCGGAATCCACTCAACAGCAATGAGTTTTTTTGGTTATTAACTAACAGAAAAGAATTCAGAAACAACTTACTAGTTTCAGCTCTAATGCTCACTCTGATCTGTTATTAGTGGTTACCTGTGTAAAAAAATGACAAGTTTTGAATTATAAAAACAAAGAGTTCTCTTACCCATGACACTAAAGGTCATCTTGTTAAATGTTGTTAGAGAACTATGCACTGTAACAAATAATCTTTTAGCTATGGTTTAAACTAAAACCTTTAGAAGTGGTTTGTTTTATTCTACAGAATTGTTTCTAGGTGATCAGTCCCACCGAGATCAGAAAGCCTGGTTTCATTATTCATTGTCACTTCAAACTTATTCTTTCAGAAAAGAACCAAAATTAATAAACATATCCTATTTTCACAACTAATGAACATATCCTGTTTTCAAGACCAATGAACATACCCTGTTTTCAATATTAAATGAATTTATCCTGTTTTCAAAACTTTATAGAGGTCTTGTAACCATGACTCACTGATCTTGTGGTTATCTTGTTAATGTTTAGCAAAGTTTTTATATAAAAAATTTTAATAATATTTGAACACATACTTTTTTTTTTAACGCAAATGTCAACCAATCAGAAATTCTGTTCAAAGTTCCTGATAACTTTGTATAACCAAATCTAAACCCACTGCTGTCGAGCAATTCTGACTCACAGTGGCCCTATACGACGGGGTATTACTGCCCCCATCAGGTTTCCAAGACTGTAAATCTTTATGGAAGCAGACTGCCACATCTTTCTCCCACGGAGCGGGTGGTGGGTCCGAACCGCTGACTGAACTTTTGGTTAGCAGCCGAGAGCTGTAACCATTGAGCCCCCAAGGCTCCTCCAACTTTGTATATAAGCACTTTAAGAATCTTAATTAAATTGGAGCACTCATTCACTAGGTAAATGATATATTGCCCAATCACAAATTGTCTATTATACCTGCATTCATTGCTGTAGAGTCGATTCCGACTCATAATGACCGTATAGGACAGAGCAGAACTGCCCTGTAGGGTTTCCAAGGAGCGGCTGGTGAATTCAAACTGCTGACCTTTTGGTTAGCAGCTGAGCTCTTAACCACTATGCCACATAGCAATCTGTTAATGATGTTCTGAGTTGTTTATTTTTGATACTTGGAACAATCTCTAAAACTTAACAACACAAAGTCACACAACTAATAAGCAATTCCTACCTGGAAGTTGTGTGGACCACTACTGGTCCATTAAACAATTTGGAAAATGCTGATACAGAATGAGGCTATGGTGCTTTCAATACTTGTCCCCAGTTCCCTTTTTCATATTTCACTCTTAATATTTAAGAGATAAGTGAAGGACAAAGGGAAAGGAGGAAGAGGGCTATGTAAAAAACGCAAGGAAGGATAAGTATCTACCAACTAATCATGCATTTTTCCATCATAATTTAGGTATCTAATTTTATGGATTCAGAGATTTTTTTTTTAATGGATTCAATGATTTAAATTTCTATTCTAAAAGTCTGAGAACAATGTTAAGAGTGAAAAACATTCTCTTCTTTCCAGTGAAAATTCTCTGTTCTGAATAGGAGCCAATTTTAAAAACACACAGGGATGAATGACAGGCATGTCCATTTCTCTACAACTGTCATCTTCTCTACTGGAAGACAGATCTAATATGTCAGGGCCTCACATGACTCTCTCTCAAGGGGGTCTTCTTAGAAAAAGAATAAGCAACCCGAGGCAGCACAGTTACTTCAAGGGTGTGAACTGAATTTGAGCCAGTCTTCGCTTAACTGGGTCTTTACCTCTTTGGGTTCAGATCTATTTACGGTACAAATGTCACACCTGAAAAGTTAATTTGTTGTGTGCAAACAGAGCATACTAAAGTGAAAAATCATTCACATAAAACAGTACAGGCAAGTAAGAAGTAGCAGATAAGCAAGCTCAAGCAAGAAACTTACAAGAAAGCTATAATCTCTTTAGTCTCCCTCTTTTTGCTGAATGACTAAACATTTAATTTGCACAAGCCACCAGGAAAAAAAAGGCCTTGCTTATAGAAGGTTAAAAACATTTCAATGGAGCTCACCCAGTTTGTTCCTCAGAGGTGGCAAATCATATATCCCCACAGTTCCCAGTTGCACGAACAACTGACTGATAAAATCAGTGACATCCTAAGAAAAGTTCACAATGGTAAACTGAGTCCTTATGTTGAGATTAAGCATCACTGTGCAAAAAACATACAATAGCCATGCATTAAGGGCTAAACTTCTGACATTTCCCTTCAACTGAAGCACTCTTAAAAGCCTAAAATATTAAAAAAGAAAAAATCCTGATTTTGATGTATTGAATCTTTTTATATATACATATAAAATATATATTCAGCAAACCTATCCTAGCAACAAGTCTTCTAAAAGCCAAATTATTATACCTTAAGAATGAACCCAGAAGATACAGTAAAAAAATGACACAAGATTCTCAAATCCTTTGTCATGGGAACATATGACTGGCATTTCTGGCTGTTCTGACAAGCCTGAAATTCACAAGTTACTAACACATAGAATGGGTAAATAAATACCTTGGTATGGATTTTCCAACACACTGTTCTTGTTTTGAGAAGCAATCTGCTTTAAAAATGCCCACAGCAGTGTTTTTCAGTCACACTGATACTGACAGGCCCCAAACAAAAGCTCAGTAGTCAAGGACATTTGCCTGAGTGTCACCAAATAAAATTTCCCAGCAAACTGAGTCCAGTTTCCCTTCTATACATCTTTTTCAGCCCTTGCGCAGGCTTAATTTTCAAAATTAGAGTTATTTCTCTTAGGCTCCCCTTTCTAGTCAGTTTCTTTAACTCCCTCAAAGAGAGTAAAATGAGAAACAGCAAAAGGTTAGAAAGCCTATTCAATTTGAAGGCGTTCTTTGGAGCTTTGTTTTACATGATTTCCTTTCTTTAGGCAATTTCAGAGAGAGTATTAAATGCTCGATTACTAACTGAAAATTTGGGGTTCTGACCCACCCAGAGACACCTCAGAAGAAAGGCCTAGCAATCTGCTGAAAGGTCACAGCCTTGAAAACTCTATGGAGCACAGTTCTACTCTCACACACATGGGGTCGCCGTGAGTTGGAATCAATTCAATGGTAATAGGTTTGGTGTACTGAGAAGCTTTACACACTGATAATCTAAATAATTAACCCAAGATGGAGTCACTCATGCTGGGCCCATGTCATAAAAGCAGTCTAAATCAAATAAAATCTGTCAATTTCTACTTGTCAGGACCCCACTGATGTCCTGTTTTCAACAAAAAGCAGTTAGAGTGTAAGAGAAATTGTTTAAACCCAAGCCAACTATCCAAGTAGCTAAAGTTTCCTATATGCTTTCTACTATAAAACGTTGACCCTTTTCTTTATTCTATGGAAGGTCCAGTTGGACATTCAGACTGGAGGTTTCTCAATTCGCCAATCTCTAAATAAAGCTTTTGAGTTCTGCAAATTAACTTTGTGAAAAATTTCAACAACATGCTCATTACAGAAAATAAACAAAGTGCATAAAAACAAAGAAGAAAAAATAATCACTTACCTGCCCACTACATAAAGTCAGCCAGGATTAAACATTTTTATATTGTTTTGTTGCGTTTTGTTTTTATATAAGACGTTGGCTGCTTTTCATTTGCAGGTAGTTTTAAGGAATACAGATTTGTTGCAGGGTGCCCAGTATAACCAAACCTAGTCACTGCTATTAAATTTGATAGCCACAGAAACTGGCCTGCATATAGTATTGTCTTTTGTTTGGCCAGCACAGTAGTTTTAAAATAAAACTGAATTTGAATGCCTCTAAGAAAGTTTCCATTTTCCCATAGGTCTAAATACTCTTATTGTTTCACATAGGTTGTTTTAAATGCTAAATTGCCCTCCTGGGTGGGCCCTGAATTCATTTGAGTTTTCAATCCCTTAAAGACTTTGGATAACTGAATGCCGGCCAAAGTTGAGTAGGAAAACAGTACATTTTAAAAAATATATACCCAGTGCTTTCTTCTCAAGTGAAACTATGCAAAACTTCCAGTGTCCAAGCTTTTATCTAGACTGATGTCACACACCAAACAAGATAGACTATCTCCACTCTGTCATAAATTTCTCAAAGTTTTAAAACCAAGGGGAAAAACTCTTAGGAACCCTGTTGTGGAGTGAGTTATGTCCCCCAAAATGATATGTTGAAGTCCTGGTCCCTGTACTTGTGAATGTGAACTTGTTTGGGGAATTTTTTTTTTTCCTTGCAGATATTACCAGTTAGGTTATTGAGGTCATGTTTGATTTAGAAAATAATATTGGAATCATTTATTCCCTCTCCTTGATCATAGAGAATGTGACCCAGCTGGAGCTGGGCTCACAAGGACACATCAGCTGGGCCCTGAGGTATAAAGGCAATAGCTAAGATAATCTTGGAAAATATCTTTTAGGGAACCTTTCACATAAACCATTCAAACAGAACACAAAAGACTTTCCACTCTTATCTTTTTCTATCAACATTTAGTGAACAGAAAATTTGTTGGATGACTGAAATCTGTACCAATGATTGTTAAGAAAGATGATTCAAAATGTAGGATCACAGTTTCTAGCCAATCTGTGAAAAGGTGAAGCTTTCAGTGGTTTTGCCCATTTGTAATGTTAATATATACTGATGACTCTGTAAAGTTCCTTGGACTTCGGCAGACATGGCTGTGGCAGCATGCTTGTCCATTTTCCCACTTTTGTCTATTCTGTGATATTTCCTTGAACTTGGGCAGACATGGCTCTGGCAGCATGGTTGTCCATTTCCCACTTGTGCCTTTTCGAATATATGAAGAATAAAATTTTCCTTTAGCTTTACTAAACTTTGTGATTTTTGCCCCTACAACATGTTCGTACAGTGTGTCCTAATCTCTTCTGAATGGTTTCTTAGAAAAGCAAAGAACTGACAGGGAGATGGGAGCACACACAGGGGGAAGACAGCATCTGTGGATCCATCAAAAAGCCAAGAAATTACTGAGGCTACCACAAGCTGAAAGAGACAAGGGAGGAACTTCCCGTAGAGTCCACAGAAACCATAGCCCTGCCTAGGCCCTGAATTTGGCCTTCTAGCCTCCAGATTGTGAGAAAATAAATTTCTGTTCTTTAAAGCCACCCACTTTGTGGTATTTTGTTACGGCAGCCCTTGGAAACTAAGACAAACCCAAATCATGAAAAATGTTTATTTCTTAGGTGAAGCCTGAATAAAGAAAGTAAGTTCCTAGCAATAGGAACATTCTCAATCACTTCAAAGGGAGAATGATGACGAAGCTGTGTCTGCCTTGTTGAATTGCATGATGTTCAAGGGGGATCAAGAGGTGGAGCAGGAGCCTAACAGAACGCCCAGGCACATGTCAACTGCTGAACAAACTCTAGCAGGAACAGTAAGAAACAATTTGATGAAAGTGTATCTGAAGAGGGCAAAAGGAAGCAAGCGGTAGGGTCTGGGATGAGTCAATGGAGAGAGATTCAGAAATCCAATTGATTTGCAGAATAACAATGTATAGATGGTACATGTACATGACAAAAACTTGCCAGATATGTCTGTAATGGCAAGAGGCTGAGTAGATTATGTTGTCATTTAGATAAGACATTTAAAATTGAATAGCAGACACTGCTTAAGTTTTGATGATTCCTTATTTTCAAAAATAAAATCTTTTAAAAGATACATTCCAAGTCTATATGATAAATTCTCATGTGCTTTACTCAAAATTCTCTCATTAAATAGGTTTGTGTTTTTGTTGAGATAAACACCCTATCCAGCATGATTTCCCCAAAACATTTTAGGAAATACCCTGATTCTTGTGGTAAAATTCTGAAAACTTTTTTGTTAATAAATGTCACCAAAAGAGTTTGACTCTGCTACGATCTAAAGTCAACTCCACGTATCATTTTTCTTTTTTAAAAAAACTCTGCACCTCATCACTCTTTCAGTTGAACTTACTAAAGTTAAGATCAACCTCCCAGAAGTATAAAGACACTTTTTCTGTAGATTCCCTGAGAGAAAGCCTGGGCCTAGCTCTGCTTGAGAACCTTTGGTGACTGGCAATCTTTTCCCACTGCTCATCAGCACTCACTATTCCCTTCTCCATGTGGTATAAAGAGGGCAACCACCTTCTCTTTTTTTCTATTCCCTTAACCAAATTTCCTTGGATCCTTTAAAATTTCCTTTTGAGCTAGTTTCCAGGCTCCTTCCCATACTATTCAAGTCACCCTCCTTAGGGTGGAACCTTCTCACCCATGCCTGTTATTTCCTTCTTTGGGGAGGATGCTTCACTAGCATAACATGCTGGGATTCTCTTATTCCCTATTACTCACTTCACCCCAGGAAAAGCAGAATATCATTTCTGATTGGTAAGTTTGGGAAAGAGAATATTTTGAGTCAGGCTGCCTGAAGAAAGCATTCATTCTGCTTTTCTCCGTGGTTTACAGGAATAGGCTCTCTATAAACAAGAGGCCTGAGGTGGCCACCACTGTCTGAGATTAGGTAGCTAAGTCCAACTATTTCTGGAATTTAATATTAAGAAGACTATTAGTTTCCCCCAGATTTTTCAAATATCTGATATGTTAGCAATGAAGATCATGTTTAGTTCTCTATTTTTTTGGTCTATTTCCTATTGGAGCAGAGAAAATGGAGCAAATGGTGTTATTTTGTTGGGACTCCTCCCCACCCAGTGCCTAACAACACTCATTTGCGTTTTTGACAGTGTGTCAACGTTTTTCTTAAAATGGAAATATATCCATATATATATATTTAAATATATAAAATGTCATGAGCATTCACCTATTTTATGCCTTCTTTTTGTTTTAGAACAAACAGTCTTAAGGGTTAAAAAAATATAAGGAACAACATCATGACAATTTGCTAGCACCTAGTATGCAAGTGCTCAATAAGTACTTACCGACTGTAAGGAAAAAAAAAAGAAAAAGATACAATGACAACAGGAACGGTGCACTAGGTTCATAGTAACAGTTGTGCACCAATTCTATAAGCAAGTAGTTCTCAAACTGAAGGTAAAAAACCTTTGAAGGGTTGTGACAGAGCAACTATAAAAGGTCTTCAAAGCAGACCGAGACTGAATCTATCTACCACATATGCACGACAATTTAAAAAATTCATATAGATACTATTGTGATTTTAAAAAAAATACACAGTATGCAAAGGTGATACTAAAAATATTAAATAACTGGCCTAGCATAGGGTTCGACTAATCAAATGGGTTGCTGGCATGGGATAAAGAATTTAGCTTTACCAAAAGAAAGGTGGCCTTTGGTTCCTGAGAAATAACCCTTGGCATAACTGGACTGGCTTGGTCTGGGAATTCCAGGCCACACCTGAGGATGGGTGCTGGCGAGTGAGGGCTGGCCAGACCAGAAAAGACTCACCTTGGACGCCAATATTAACTAGCCTCCGGAGACATGATTTAGTCCATCATGCAGGACTGGCCAATACAAGCCTGGAACGTGAAGGCTCAGGGAGCTTCCTGGTCAGCAAGGAGAGGGAGATGTGTCCTCTTTGAGGCACCGAAGTTTCACTTGGGAACCCTCCCAGATCTCTCCCACATGTCTCTTTTGTATGACTATCCTGATTTGTATCATTTTGCTACAATAACTCTATAATCATAAGTATAGTACTCTCCATGAGTTCTGTGAGCCATTCTACCGAATTATCAAACCCAAATGAGAAGGGGGAGCCAGTAAGTGAGGGTGTCATGTGGACTTCCAACCATGTTGCTGGCATCTGCCTATTTGGCTGTCTAAAGCACAGTGTCCTTTTAACCTACGGGATCTGCACTAGCCCTAGGAAGCTAGGGTCAGATGCATGGGTAGCTAGTGTCAGAATGATTGAGAAATGGCAAAGTGGGGACTGGATCAGTTTCCCCACATCTTGAGGGTTGGATTCATGCTGATTCTTATCCACAAAGCTGGCCATCAACAGATGGCAGGGACAGACTTGTATCTACCAGCTGAATATCAGACCTGCCAATCCAGGTGAGGGGAGACAACTTTTTTCTCTCTCTCTCTCTTCCTTTGTATCATATTAAAGAGAAGTCCTCATGTTTGGGGAAAAAAAAAATTATTGAGAGCTATTCTAAGATATACAACTGGCATATACTAACGCCATATCCTGGTAACAAATCACCACAAATTTACAAGTTAGGCCTTTGCTAGTACTTTGCCTTTTGTGGTCTTTAGCAGACTCATTTTCCACTCTCCCACGAATCCTTACAATTGGCCGACTATTACCAGATGCTCCAAAGGCTGTAAATCCTATCCCATGAAACGGTCTGTATGTATTTATACTCTATGTTTAATGAGAAACAGCTACTCTCCAGCTTGTGGATTCAATTTATTTGAACCACTTAATACTCTCCTTGTACGAAAAGTTCCAACTTTAGAAGAAACATCTGGGATGGACTGCAATATGTGCTAAACTACTGTATCCCAGTGTATCTGCAATTGGCAGCAGAATGTAAGATTGGAGTTCAATAGTTCTGTCCCAGTGAAAGAAGAAAACAAGCTAGACTGGCCTGGCTACCCTATTACTTTAATTAGCCCAAAGAATAACTCCTATACTCTATCCTTTGTCTTACTTTATTCAAATCAGTTATTCACATTTATATATCTAGTACATTATACAACTTCAGTAAGTCATTTAGGTCAATCTCTCATAGCCAACAGGCAATCATAAGGATAGCATAATAACTCCAAGAAAACAAAATCCATATTCTCTGTATCATTCCTACAGATTCAGTACAAAGCCAAGTAATTAAGGAAACATTTAGAAATAAAGGTTTATTTCATTGTAATAAAGAAAATAAATGAAGAATTTAGTTGTACTTACCAAAATGTGATTTTAAATATAAATGGACTGTACATATTCAAATACAGATCAGCTTGCTTTTTTTGTTGTTGTTGTTGATGTCCACTAAATATGTGAAATTACAAATTTAAATAAGGTAGTAAAAGTATACCACCTAACTTCTCTTGGGAAGAATGGTGTAATTCTGGTTACGTCCTTAACCTAAAATTAAAATTCAGAGGGTCTCCTAATCAAGAGGCCTCAGACATCAAATCACTGAAGATGTAAATGCATTTTCCACAAAACTAACCTTAAAAAAGGCAAACCACTTGTAGTCATTCAACACAATTTCAAAGCCTTGATTGTAAATGATGGTGAAATGGCCGGAATTGCCAAGGTCATCATACGCTGTATCCAGTTTCTGAAGGTGCACCACTACTTTTTTTTCTGGTGGTCCTAAAGAAAGAAAATGCACAACAGAAGAAAATTAGGTATTTGGATTTCAATGGGGTAAAAAAACTCAATAACTCCCATTATTTGATTAAGCTGCTTTCCTTTCATGCGACTCAATTGGGACCACGGGCTGGCTCATTAAGAAATCACTCTCCATCTCGTTGCCTCCACTGGTAGAGTCCAAGAGGGGTCTCAAGCAAGCCTATGAAGTTAGGGCTCTGAAAGATAGAGAGATGCTATGTAGCCTAAGAGGCAGAGAGATCTCAAAGTATAACCCTCACCTTCACCGAACATCTAAATAATGAAGACATTTTCCACATTCAGGAAAAGAAGAGGAGAAAAAGGACATGTTGAAAATCACTGGCAGATATGGGGGAGACAAAATGATAGCAAAAAAGTGTGAAATATGAAAATAACGGATAGCACAGAGATTAAGAAGACTAGCAATCAGATCATAAGGAGAACAAAGCCTTAGGCCCAAGAAAAGACAGGAAATGATCTCTTCAGAGAAGAAATGGGGTACCCTTCTCCTTAATGGAGCCCTGGTGGCGCAGTGGCTAAGCATTTAGCTGCTAACCAAAAGGTCAGCAGTTTGAATCCACCAGCCACTCCTTGGAAACCCTGTGAGGCAGTTCTACTCTGTTCTATAGAGTATCTATGAGTCATCAGCAACCGTTTTGTTTTTTTATTGTTTTTCTCCTTAATAGCTCTACAGTTCATAATCTCAGAATCTGAATCCTTCCAAAGTATGCAGCCTTGAGATTTCCATCCTATAAAACGAATTTGTGCAGATAAGAATTAAACCTTCAACCTTCAGAAGATGGGCGTTCAGATCTATAGGGGCCATTAGTTGCTGTATTAGGGTCAAAAGTATGGTTTATAGACTAGAGGCTGCCTGAAATGGGTTCTGCTGTGCCCATGTGGAGGTTTCCATGCTTTAGACAGTTTTTCTGCCTTTCAGACAAATGTTCTGAAATGGGAGACTACATGTGACAGGACAGTGCAAATCCTGATCTCCCTTCTGTCCGCCCCCACAGGCTCCACTTTAAGAAAATGGTTAAAATTCCCAGGATTATGAAATGCCATAGTCATCTGGAGTTAGCTGAACAGGTCAATGTTAATAAACAAATGAGTTGACAATCTTCATTCTGCTAACAAGGAAATTGTGGCTGAAAGCTTCTCTCATTCTGCACAAGTCACTGGCTGGTAAGGGTTTGGGTAGAACAAGAAGCTGCCTCTTAGGACACCTGGTTATGTGTTTTTCTTCCCCCGTTCACTAGATTCCTTGTCCTTGGTGTAGCCATGGGATCTGAGGGCATATGGAATATCCTGGTGTGTTCAAACATTAGATTTTGATTGAGAGCCTTTCATGAGTTAGCATTGTACTTGGCTCTGGGCATTTCCAAATATAATTAACGGGTAAAGAGTTGCTTAAAAAAAAGCCTTTATATGCCTCCCTGTAACACATGAAACAGTGCAGACTGCTACCACAAGTTTTCTTGGACTAGCAGCATAAACACACGACCAAAACTAAAATCACTGGGTATAAACCGCAACCTAACAAAAGGAGAAAACTTTTCTTGCTATAGCCTGTGTCTTTGAGCTCATTTCTTTTCACCAGCACAATTTAAAAAAAAGCCCGATTGCACTGGGAATTCAAAGATTGCACGTCTCAACTCTACTGCAAACCAAAAAATACATAAATTAAAATAATGATAATAATTCTTGAGAAACGTGTCGGAGCACCTGGATAACCAAGAAAACGTGAAGTCAGAAGTTCAGAGCGGCTCAACTTTTACTTCGCGGCTCTGGCGGTGGAGAGGGCACCCTAAGGGGCCCTGAGCCCAGCCAAGAGTTCCGGCCTCTGGGCAGTGTCGGTCTCAGAAGGGGGCGCGGCGTGGGCGCTGCGGCGAGAGGGGCTCAGGGTCGGAAAATGCTCCCCAAAGGGGACCGCGCGCGAGAGGCAGGGATCTAGGCGGCGCGAGCGGGCGGCGGCGCTTACCCATAGCTGAGCAGTTGACGTCCCGGTTGGAACTGCCCGGGCCCACTTCGAAGACCCAGGTGCCCAGCAGGTCAGGATAGGTGCAATTGGCAGGTGTGTCGCAGAGAACCATGCCCACGCCGGCGAGGAGCAGCAGAAGGGCGGCTAGCAACAAGCGGGGCCAGGGACCCATGTTGGCGGCGGCCGAGAAAGGCTGCAGAAAATGCGCCAGGAGCTGGAGAGCTGAGGGTGCAAAGCGAAGAGGTCCGGACCGCGCGCGCTTTAAAAAGCCAGCGGGCCCGGAAACCCCGCGGGCCGGCGGGGCGGGGTCACTGCGGCTGCTGGGGTGGGCGGCTGGGCGCGGCCCGGCTCTCAGATGGAGGTCCAGAGCGCGCACCTTTCACCTGGTGGCGGCCTGACCCTAAAGCTTAGGAGAAGTCAGGGGCAGTTTGTATCGGCAAGAGACGTCTCAAATTTTTTCATGCTCAGGGCATGAAATAGAAGCGAAATAGAACTTAAGAGCCACAAGCGGCCACGATAGACCCAGACTTTGCTCTTTGGTAAGTAACGCACAGAAGACAGGAAGGTAAAGAGGAAGAAAAACAAAGGGCGGGGGGTGGGGAGCGGGGGAGGAGGAGACTTAACAAGTGGTTCTCTCTTTTACTTGCCTTTCTTCTCCCTGTTCCTCCTCCTCTCGGGTCCAGTTGCCTCATTGCTGAGTCTATTGATTTTTTTTTTTTTTTTCTGAAAAATTGAACTTGCTCTCCCCAGCCACTCAAACTGTTTGAGAACTGCCCTTACGGCTGTTTTCCAAAACTTTCACTATCTTTGTTTTGTTTTGTTTCCGGTTAATGCTTGCACACATTGCACATAGGAGAATTCAGTTGTAGTGTAAATTTGGAGTTTTTTTGTACATCCCAACTACATTAGTTGGGTTTCTTTTTTCCCTGCAAAGTTTATAGGCTTTAGTTACACAACAAAAAAATTAAAAAGATCTCAGAGAGATTATGTTACTCAACCCCTTCTCGTTTTACAGATGAAAAGCAGGGGGTCAGAGAGGGGAAGTAACTTGCATGGGTGAAAGGGAGCTGATAGGAGAAGGCTGGTCTTGTGATCCAGTTCCAGTGTGCCAGTCTGATTGTCAACAATTATTAGGTAGCACCATTTCCAGGTGTCTCCTTGCTCAGTTTCAATATCACCTTTTCTGTGAACGCTTCTCTGACTTGTCTGGCTGTTGTTAGTAATTGGGGCTCCTTTCTCCCACAGAGCTTCCTAAGTGTCAGTCCCTGTGCAGGATCAAGGATGCAGTGATGGGCAAGAGAGCCTCACTGTGTTGTATCCCTGCCCTCTTGGGCGCACGCATTTTGCAGTCATAACACTAGTTACAAATAAGTATTTGTGTGTCCACTGTTTCCAACAGATTTTAAGCTTTCAAAAGGAACAAGCACACATTACTCACCTTTGCCTTCCTTGATTTTGTCTTGACAACACTCAGGAAGTGTGCTTGAGTGTTAAAATAAGTGCACTTAGTGTTCTTATCTAGGTTTCTAAGCCTGAAAGCCAATTTCAATTTGGCAGGGAGAGTTGCCTTTGAAAGCACAGAATGGAAAATGTTCCCTAATGTGAACACAGAAACTGCAGAGGTAAGGATGGGGCCAACACCCTGCTTCTAGGTTTAATAGCCCTGCTTTACTTAGATTAAAAGTTGATGTCATATAATTAACTTACTATTTAAAGAGACACACTGATGGCGTAACCTTGCCTTCCTGAGTCCTTGGAAAAGTGTGTCATCGGTTGTTAAAACATTGAAACTTTTACTAGGTCATCAGTATTGAAAAGCTGAACAGCTAGGTTGGAAATGTCTTTAATGGGCATAACCAAAAGAGCACACTTAATTGTGAAGAAAGTTTAAAACTACCTTTATCAATGAATGATAAATAGAAGGGGATCTTGGAGATCTCTTAATCTATTGGATTTATTTTAATATTGGGAAATAGAGATCCAGAGAGATGAGTGACTTGCTGAATGTCCCATTGCCAGTTAGTTAGATTCAGGAGAAAACTTCAGATACCTTGGTTTTCTGTTTAGTTTATTTCCACTCATTCTATAATTCTCAAACTATTCTTCTTCAAAATAAAATAACAGCCCTCTTTCCATTAGCAGGGGAAAAAACTGTTTTTGTATGGCTTAATGATTCTCAATCTGATCAGACTCAAAGTTTTATTTCTATAAAATTCTATAGAAACGCTTTACTATTCTGAAATGAAATTCATATATATAACATAAGCTACTTACACACTTAATAAAAAATAAAATGAATTCTAATGCCAAATGTAACATAAAGGAAATGTTTAATAAATGTCTAATGCAATAACACATACTGTGTTGTGTAAGATGCTCAGGTATGAATGTACTGGAAAACGTAATGAGACATTCAGATGCTTATTCTTCACACCTCTACGTAAAATTGTAGGATCACTGTGAATGAGACAACTACAAGTGCAGACTGATTTCAGGTGAGTGATAACTAAAATACCTTATCAAATGGTCACCCAAACACCATAGCAAGGTTATTGATGGTGAATAATTCTTGTTAAGTTCCCAGCAGGACAAAGTACAGTCTTTTGCTGATTTATATGAAGGTTGCATTCCTGGAAATTCAATATATGTTAAAATGATACGAAATAAAAGACTCTGGGTTTATATGCAAAAGAGTTTGGTGCTAGGCTCAGATAATTATAAACAGGCTTACAAGGAGATGTGGCTTAACAGTGGTTCTCAAAGTGTGTTCTGGGACCAGCAGGACCAGTAGTATTAGCATCATCTTGGAATTTATTAAAAATACAAATTCCTGAGCCCCACCTCAAAGCTACTGAATCAGAATTTTGTCTGGGTGGGGTCCAGCAATCTGTGTTGTTAACAATCCCTTTTCAGGGGATCCTGATACAAGCTTAAATCTGAGCATCACAGGCTTAGAGATTAACAGCAAGAACTCGAATCAGACTTCCCCAGTTTGAAGCCTGGCTCTTCCACTCACCAGCTACTTTGTCTTGAGCAAGTTAAGTCACTTTTTTTCATTCCTTGGTTTTCTCATCTATAAAATGTATATAATTATATCCCCTATGACTACCTTATATGGTTTTGAGAAGGCTAAATGAATTAATACAGATTTCTGTGGAGCTCTGACTATATTATCACTATGTATATTTCTATTAGAAAACTTTTCGTTATTAATTGGACAGTAGGTTCCAAGAGGAAGGGGTTATGTCTATCCTGATCTCCATTGTAAACCTAAGACCTTGAATAATTCCAGGCACTTAATAGGTGCTCAAATATTTGTTGAATGAATAAATAATATCCTGGACATACACATATCTACATTTTAGGGTATTTGGCAAAGAGCATCATGATGCTGCCTCCTGAATGAGTTTGAAAAACACTCCACTGCAACGCATACAAAAACAAAGAAAGATCATAGAAATAGAGAAAGAACTTGATATATCAATGTTGTAGAATGCTATTTGGTGTTGGGTACATCTCTGGCCCACCACCCATCTGTTAGTTTGTCATACTGTGGTGGCTTGCGTGTTGCTATGATGCTGGAAGCTATGCCACCAGTATTTCAATTATTAGCAGGGTATTCCATGGCAGACAAGTATCATTGGAGCTTCCTGACTAAAACAGACTAAGAAGAAAGGCCTGGTGATCTACCTCTGAAAATTAGCCAATGAAAACCCTGTGGATCACAACAAAATATTGTTTGATTATAGTGCTAGAAGATGAGCCCCCTAAGTTGGATGGCACTGCACAATGGTGGTAAAAATGGACTCAGACATACTCAGGATCAAGAAGATGATGGAGGGCTGGGCAGCATTTCTTTTGTTATACATAAGGTCTCCATAAGTCAGAGATGAGTTGACGGCAATTGACAACAACAGCATGCTGCTGGCATTGGTACTAACAATAATAACAATAATTTTATTTGTTTAAGATTTTACATTTTACCAATAGAATTCACATATATTATCAAGTTATGAGGATGCCAGCAAACTTCTGTTTATATGGAGTATATCTGGACCTAGTTACCCTATTAGAAGTAAAAGTGAAATATTTATAAAACACCTAATTACCATAATTATATGAGGAAGATGTTACTTTGTTTCTATTTTATCCCTGACAAAACTGAGGCTCAGAAAATTTATTAGGAGAAAATACCTATGAAAGAGAACGGAGAGCGGGAACAGGGATGGAAAGGGGGCCATGCAGGTCTGACCCCTGTGAAAGGAAGAAAGACTAAGACAGTGGTACATCTCTAAGAAGATATGGTGCAAAGTTTGCCTGTAGTGGGACTTAGCTTGGGTATAAATGTCCTGGCCCTAGTACCCTTGTTGTGCTTAGTCACTGACCTCAGATGGAAAATGACGTAGATCCTGAAGTCACAGCAACTGGGGGCTGTCAGCAAACTGTACTCCTAGGCAGGTTCTCTCTTAAAGAGAGATGGGAGCAGTGTACCTCCATGGAAGCCACCATGGGAAAACGTCTATTAGAAATTAGAGGTTGATCTTTCAAGAGAACATAAAATAGGAAGGTTTAAGCACAACCTATTTTTTCCATCTACTTCTTTTGACTTTATCACAATTGGAGAGTTATAGACAAAAATCCAGGGTCTTACTACTCTTAGACTTTGTCTAATACAGCTATTCATTTTCAAAGTAGACTATAATTTGGGTACTATATGGACTTTTCAGGATGTCAGTAATCAGTAATTATTTTGCTGCAAGTTGTCACTCAAGATCTGTTCTTTTTGCTTAAGCTCATCGAAGAAAAATTTGAAAAACAAACAGCTAAACCTAAGATTCTGTTTTAGCTAAATTTGAGGAAGAATTTGCTAGATGGTCACAAAGTACTTTTCAACAGATGTGTTGGTGGATCACAGGCAGACCTTAGAGATAGGTGACCTCTGGTTTGCTTTACTGGGCTCCCCTAGGAGTTCCTGCCTTTCCTTTGGGCAAAGCGTTAGGTACTAGAAAAGAAGAAGAAGAAGAAGAAAAGTTATTAGAGGTTGATCTACAAGCATAGAAAGAAGACTGGATCATTTGTTCAGGCCTTGTGATATCCCAAGTGCTATACTCTGTTTCTGTCCTTCTGGTCTCCTAGGCAGAGGTCACAACTCTTTTTCATGTGGTCTGGTGTCCCTGTGTTCACAATTCATTGTAATTATTTTATTGACTGCCATTTCCACAGGCTCCATGCTTCTTGAAGCAGGATTGTGCATTATTTTGTACCTCAAGGTTTATCCCAGGCTCCGACTAATCGTCACTCACTCATCCTCTCAGTAAAGTTTATGGAGGAAAGGAGTGAAAGTGGGAAGAAAAGCAGGAAGGAAGGACAGAGTGAGTTTTCTGTGCATGAAAACTCAACTGATTAGAGCTTAGCGTTGTTGTTATTAGTTACCATTGAGTTGATCGCAACTCATGGTGACACCATAGTTACAGAGCAGAACCGCTCCATAGAGTTTTCTTGGCTATAATCTCAATAGAAGCTGATCAACAGTTCTATCTTCTGCTATACCACTAGGTGGACCAGCAATTGAGTGCCAGTGTTTGTGCCACCTAGGGCATTATGGTGGACAAAATCACTGGATCACCTGATTAGTAATGAAAAGCCCAGATTGATTACATGATACCAAAATTTCTCAACGTTTTTGATCTTAGGACCCCTTTACATTCTTTAAGAGTTATGAGGATGCCAGCAAACTTTTGTTTATATGGACATGTATCTGGCCCCATTTACCCTATTAGAAGTAAAAGTGAAATGTTTATAAAACACCTAACAGTAACAATAAAAAAAGCTATATTTAAAAAAATGTAATGAGAAAGAGCAACGTTCTTTTACAGTGTTGCAAATCTTTAAAGTCTTGCTTAATAGAAGACTGTTGTTTATCTGTTTCCACCATCCATCTGTTGTGATATGTTGTTTTGGTTGAAGAATATAAAGAAAACTCAGCATTATACATATGTATGTTATACATATTTATTGAGTAGATTCTGACTCATAGTGACCCCATGTGAAGAGTAGAACTGCTTCAGAGGGTTTTCTTGACTGTAATCTTTACAGAAGCAGATTGCCAGGTCTTTCTCCTGCAGAGCTGCTGGTTGGCTTTGAACAGCCAGCCTTTCAGTTAGCAGCCAAGCTTAACCATTTGTGCCATCAGGGCTGCTATATTATATAGATAAGTAGTTGAAAAAGGAAGAACTTTATGGTTCTTTGTGGATTCCTGAAAGTACCTTGGGGACCCCCATAGATCCTTGGACCATACTAAGATAATCTTTTTAGTGGAATAATTTTTCATCCTGAGATTATTTCACATACAGCTGTCTCAGAAATGTTTGCCCTTATTCACAAGATGAACAGGCAGGAGCAGAGAGTGTGGTTAGATGACCACAAGCCATTCCAAGAATGGAAAAACCAACCAAAGTACATTCCCTACTAATTGTAGGTCACTAATGTCATCTTCATATATCAGGGTGGAAATATTCTAGGTTTACACAGTTAATATATGAAAAATAGGAAGACAGACTTGATTTTAATGGAATCAGAATTTATGAATTTAGGAAAATAATAATTATGCTTTATATTTAAATAGCTTATGGTCATTTGCACAGTACCTTCACATATCATGTCATTCTGATAGTAACCCCAGATATTATTACTCCCATTTTATAGATAAGAAAACTGAGGTTCAAAAGGATAAGTGGCATTCCCATGGTCATTTCTAGTGAGTGCAGATATGATAACCAAGGACAGACTTCTGGTTTTAAATTAGATTGTTAGACTGGGATCAAAGTGAAGCTTTGTCTAATTGATACAATCAAATCAAAAACTAACAGAATAAGTTGTTACAAGTGAACTGCACAGAAGATGCTTGTTGAGGCAGCTGTGGATCTCTCAATTACTGAAATAATCTCTGCTCTTTGAGCCCATCCTCACCTCACTATTTCCCCCTGTAAAATAAACCAAGTGTTTTTTAAAAGTTTTGTCTGCTAGGACAGAATTATCCCATAGGTCACACAGGGTAAGAAGTTGATACCCCAAGCAACTCTAAGGAGTCAACAAACTTTATGAGCATATCCACTTGGCTCCCTTTCCACCGACATCACTGTGGTCCGTACACCATCATTTCTTGCTGGACTACAGCAGTTAACTTCTAATTTCATCCATTTTTTCTTGAATTCAAACACAAGCCCCTAAGTATCATCCTTAATTTTCTTTTCTTCCCTTTCCCTCACCAGGTACCCACCCCCCCATCCCTCACCTTATCAGTCAACGTGTCCCTACAGGGTATACCCTTACCAATGTGATTTTTTTACTTTAAATATAAATCAGATGAAGTTACTCCTTTGTTTAATACTCCCTGCTAGGTTACCTTTTTATCATCTTTGAATAAAATCCTAAAGGCCGTGCATGATTTGCCCCATTTATCCCTTCATTCTCCTAATTGCTCATTGTTCCAGAAACTCTTGCCTTCTGATTGATTCTCAAACCCTCTAGACTCCTACCCTTGTCATGACCTTTGCACTTTACTACCCTCTGTACCTGGAATAATTTACCCAACTTTTCACATGACTGCACATTCTCACTGTTTATGACATTCTCCCTGATATTTTACCTCCTTAGAAAGACTTCCCTAACCATGCTATTTAAAGTGGCCTTCTCTAGCTATCCAAGGGGCCCTGGTGATTATAGCCCTCAGCTTCTAACCACAAAAGTCAGTGGTTCAAACCCACCAGCCGCTCTGAGGGAGAAAGATGTGGCACTCTGATTCCGTAAAGATTTACAGCTTTAGAAACCCTGTGGGCAGTTCTACTCTGTCTATAGGGTCGCTATGAGTCAGAATCGGCTCAACAGCAGTGGAATTGGTTTTTTGGTTTCTCTGACTATCTAATTTTATCACCCTGTTTATTTCTATATAGTGCTTAAAACCACTGTTATTATTGCATTTTCTTATTTACTGTGTATCTGCCCCATTGGAACGTGAACTTCCTGAGGCATAGACCTTGTGTGTCTTATTTACCACTATATCCCCAGCACATAATAAGTGCTCAGTAAATATTTTGATGGAAATGACTTATTTTCCAGCTTAAAGAATCAGGTTTATTGGAAGCAAATTCTTTCTGGGCAACATTTGTGTTCCTCAATAATAAATTTTGCATTTCTCATCTCATCCTATTCAATTTTAGAGATAATTCAAATAATATAAGGGACTAACTTGTGAGTCCAAGTTAGATCTCGGATTTTAAGTTAATATACTTGTGTGGATTACTTTGGAAGATCTAGTAGTCAGCCCTAGAATACTTCATAAACATTTGACTTGCTGTCCTGAAGTCAAGTGATAAACACGTGATGGGCAACAGGAAGGCTAAACCATGTCTCAGCATTTTATTTTCAAGGCTTTGCAGTTTAAGTTGACTTCGCTCATATTATTGCTGAGAGGAAAGCACACAGCCAGACAAGGTGATTTCTGAAACAATACAACTGTAGAGGGCTCTGGCATGAAGAGAGCAAAGCCAGATAAGCAGCTGTCTTTAAGGGTGACTGGTTTAAAGATGAAGACTATCAGTTTCTCCAAGTTGAGAATGTTCATTCCTTTTCCAGGAATCAGATACCTTACCCATGTAGTGATATGGGAACATTTAAAATATTTCATTTGCATAATAAGTTGTAAAGATGAAATTTATTTATGCATCCCTTCTGTTCTTTAAATAACACTTTAGTGCCTCAGACATTAAGTAAAGTCAGTAAGTACAGATACAATAAGGAAATAGAAATCCAAGGAAAGAAGTCCTCAGTTCATATCAGTATTTTCTTTTGTGCCTACCCCCTTCTTATGCTTGTTCCTTCTATGTAAATGCATTTATATGTTAATTATGTGATGAGATATAATATTCTATAAATTTTACCTAACGTGACACCAAGTATATTTTGTCATTGTGCTACTTTTTTTTTCCCTAGCTCCTCATTCCCCTTTTCCTTTCCCATCCAAATGAAGGTAGAAGAATGTCTTTGGAAGAAAGTAAATTCAACTGGGGACATGTGTTTAAAGTACTTGTGGGATATCAAAGTGAAGATGTCTAATACTCAGCTGGAAATACCACTGTAGGACTCAGAGGAGGGGTCATTCGGTCATTCAGCAGATATTGGGCACCTACTATGTTTCACCATAGGCCGGCAATGAAAACACCTGCAAGCTGTGCAGGCTTCCTTAGTTATTGACTGAATACAGTTTTTACTTTTCATTGCCAAATAAGTAAGAGTTGAAATCATAGTAGAGAAGATTGCCCAAAGTAAATGCACAGAATTCAGGGAAAAAATGGGAGTGGGGAACTTAACAAGCACCAAAATTTAAGGGACAAGCTAAGGAAAAGGAGTTCCTGAAGGAAAAATTAAGAGTATGAGAACAAGAACCAAGAGATAGTGATATTGATGACAGCAAGCAAGGGGGAATTTTGAGTCTAAGATTGAAATAATTGAATTTTTGCTTCAATCTTCCCTAATAGTGGCTAACTCTGGCTTGCATTTGCAGGACCACCTGCCAAACTGGTGTCCCATTTCTCAGGCCCGAGCAAAGACTCTCAGCAGTCTGAGAAACTGATCAGAAACCTGAAGCTGACAGCCACCAAAGCCTCCAGAGAGCTGAGGGCAACCTGAAACTGCAGAATGGTCACTTGTGAAGATCCTGATGGTCCTGCAGAGGAGGACGGGTCAGTTTGTTGAGCAGAACATATACCATCATACCACAATGCGGCACATCCTAAGAGGCATTTTAAAAAATAAATTTCTGATATCAACTTGTTAAAATTTGCCTCTCTTAAAAGGGTACAGAAACATTGCCACAGTTTGAACATTCTAGTTGCCTACAACCTGAATAAATTAGGATTTTACTGTGCCAATTTCTGACTCTCGTTATTGATTTTTTTTCTTTGAAAAACTTATGAAAGTTGTAGGCAAAAGACCTGTTGGAAATAATTGCAAAAATTAATGAAAAAATTATCTGCTCATGGTTAACATGAAACATCTAAAAATCAAAACAAAAAGTATGATTTCATTTCTTATCTATCACATGCATGTGATATTAATGATATTGTTTGATAATTTCTACATTCTGTTAGATGGCCTTCCTTTGGAATGGACAAGATCATGAATCTCTAACAGTTGGTGGACCAGGTAGCTGTCTTCCAGATTTCTAGACATAGATGATTAAGCACTTCCAGCAGTGTATCCATTTGCTGAAGCATCTCAACTGGTATTCCGTTAATTCCTGGAGCCTTTTTCTCACCAATGCCTTCAGTGTAGCTTGAACTTCCTCCTTCAGCACAGGTGGTTCTCAGTCACATGCTACCTCCTGAAATGGTTAAATGTCAACCAGTTCTTTTTGGTACAGTGACCGTGTATTCCTTCCATCTTTTTTTGATGCTTTCTGATAAATGAAGGAAAAAATCAAAGTGTCAGTGATTTCATTCCACCTGGGTCAACAGCAATCAAGAAATCAAACAACATACTGCATTGGGCAAATCTGCTTCAAAAGACCTCTTTAAACTTTTAAAAAGCCAAGATGTCACTTTTATGACTGCGGTGAACCTGACCTAACCCATGGTCTTTTCAGTCGTTTGCATGTGCGTCTAAAACTTGGGGAATGAAAAAGGAAGACAGAATAAAAACTTATGCATTCAAATTATGATGTTGTTGAAGAATATTGAATATTCTGTGGACTTCCAGGAGAACAAACAAATAAGTTTTGGAGGCCATACAGCCAAAGTGCTCCTTAGAAACAAGGATGAGGAGACTTCGGCTTGCTTACTTTGGACACATCATCAGGAAAGACCATTTGCTAGAAAAGGACATTATGTTTGTAGTGGGTCAGCAAAAACAAGGGAAACTCTCAATGAGATGAATTGACACAATAACCACAATAATGGACTCAAACATACCAATGGTCATGAAGGTGGCACAGAACTGGGCAATGTTTTGTTCTGTTATACCTAAAGTTGCCATGTGTCAGATCTGACTTGATAGAAACTAACAATAAAAACAATTGGGACACCAGCCCCACCTCTCCTCCTGAGAGAGAAATTGTCTTTACTGTCCTGGTCAGGAAACAAATCTGTCCTCTGGCCCTTACCTACCTACTTACAAGTTATCATTGAGTCAATTTGAACTCATGGTAATAACCCCATGTGTGTTAGGGTAGAACTGTGCACCACAGAGTTTTCAGTGGCTGATTGTTTGGAAGTAGATCACTAGGCTTTTCTTCTGAGGTGCCTCTGGGTAGACTCAAACTTATAGCCTTTTAGTTAGCAGCTGAGTGCTTTAACCCTTTACACCATCCAGGAACTCCCCTCTGGCCCTTAAAAAAAACAAACCAAACCTGTTGCTGTCAAGTCCATTCCAACTCATAGCAGCCTCTGGCTCTCAGGGATACACTGTATCTAGCTTCTAAGATTTTTGCTTTGCAAACATCCATGGAATGATAGTCCAGCACAAGATGTATAGAAATGCCATGGAGAGTTGTCTCCCCAGAACTTCTCTTTTTATTATCTTTTCATTATTGTTACTAATAATTCTTAATATTTTTATAAGGGTTTCTATAACAAGAACATGAAATTCATAGTTGTGTGAGAAATGAAAAGCTGGCTACACAGTGACTCAGACTTTTTCCCCCCACATAATTGTTAGCCAGTCACCTGGATTCTAGGGAGATTTCTTATACTAATTAAATATAATAGTTTCTCTAGGCTCCAGTTTCTGTTCAATGGCAGCTCAAGACTAGACACTATTTAAGCTCCATTCTGCTTTAAATTTAATTATTCTGTATCTAGGGGTAAAAAACAAAAACAAATTCAAATTACTTTATTTGAACAAACTTGTCCAGTTAAAATATTAACCACATATAGTCAAACATAAGAAGTTAAAATGAGCCAGTACATTATTTGTATTCAGAAAGACATTTATTAAGTATATTCCAGTGTAAAACTCAAGGAGTTTAATTCTATGCACAGAGTATCTCAGGAACAGAAACAGAGCTGTGGTTTTGGAGAAAGGTGTTTACAAGATGTGATCAATAAAGATTACTGGAAACTTAAACAGGTAAGAACAGGAAAGGAAACTAGAAGTTTAAGTAACTTAGTTTCTCTATTTGGACACAATATGATGATATCAATGTAGTAAGATTATATTAAAAATACAGTCTCACAGTTACATTGTGGAATGAAATTAGTGTAAGAAGACCTAGCTTTGAGAGCCACTTACTAAATCTATAATCTTGGGGAATTCCTCTGAGGTTTAGATATTCTCATATAGAAAACAAAGAGTTCTAACCTCAAAGAGCAGCTGTTAGGATGGCGTGATGATATATGTAAAAGTGCTTCTGAAACTGTAAGATTTGTAATAAAAATATAAATGCTAATTACTACTAATCTGGGTGGTAATGACTTTAATATGAAGAATGATATGATAAATGCTGTGAGTTATAAATACAGTAGGAAGAGAGCCTGAAAGAGGAAACCAGTAATTCCTATAAAGGTAAGGAAGGGATCTGAATCAGAGGAGGTGAGGCATGATCTGGTCCTTGATAGACATATAGAAGCTCACAGGTTTTATTTGAATGAGAGTGTGTGTGTCATACATAGGGTGCTATACAAAAAAACAAACAAACCCATTGCCATAGAGTCGATTCCAACTCATAGGGACCCTATAGGGCAGAGTAGAACTGCCCCATGGGGTTTCCAAGGAGCAGCTAGTGGATTTGAACTGCGTAGCTCTTAACCACTGCGCTACCAGGGCTCCAGGGTGCCATAGGCAGAGGAAAACATTAGGCAAAGAGGCACGAAAGTTCCAATTTTGTTTGTAAAAATTTCACTGTGACCAGAAAACAAAGTTTAGCTTGATGGTAGCAGTTTCCCTAATATTTTATCACTGGTGTCAGAAATTTCACTTTTAGGATTTATTCCTTTCACTAAGAAAGCCTTCTCTATTATGCCAACTATGCTTGATCATTCCTTCTTCTGTAACTGCTTTACAATGTATCTGTTTCCACCACTATACTGATGGCCTGGTGCATTTAATTCATTTGTCTGTCTCCAAGAGCATGCTCCTAGTGAGTGGACATGGTGTATGTGTGTGTATGCACACATGCAAATGCACACATGTGCAGCATACGTGCACTGTGCTAGTATTATGCCGGCTTGAAATAGGGTTCAACAAATGTTTATTGAATTGCCCCTGTTTAAAACACCTGTGAGAACTATAACAAAATAAGCCTTAGTCATGACCTCACCAATAAAATTTTAAAAACCACTTCTAACTTCACAGTTGAATATCAGTATTTTTTCCACACGCCCCTTAGCTATACTAGAAAAAGCAGGGAAAAAGGATTCTGATTTGGATAAAGCCCAGAGAGAACATCATAGTAGGAAAGCCCTGGGTCCTCAACTGTGGGAGGTTTCAAAACCAGAGAAATAAAGAAGGGGAAATGGAGCAGTATAAACAGCCTTGGACGTCTTCATTTTTTTCCCTCAAGAACCTGCCCCATCTGCGTTCAAGAAACTTACAGTTCTTTTGAGAAGAAAAGAGTGACATGAAAAATAGAAAACAATGAAGAACTGTATGTCCAGGTTTTCCAAATACGCATCATATGAAGCTGTTTTATGGGATGTAGGGAGCAAAATGCATCGAAAATACATGCAGGTACGTAACATGTCTCATATTCATATTTATCATCCTTTTTCATATGTATATATTAATAGATACTGTCGTGATTAATAAAATACAATTTACATAACAATGTCTAGAAATATTTGGTCAAAATATATGTCCTTCAGTTCCGGCAAAATGGCGCTCTAGGCAGAAGCACCATGCTGTCCCTCCACAGCAAAGATCCAAAAAACTAAGCCGAACAGAGAATGCAACAATCCTGAAAACCTAAAACATCAAATGAAAAGATAAAGAACTCAGCCAAGCACCAAATGGAGTGAGAAAACTTACAGAGAATGGAGAGCGAGGAGAGATTCATGCAGAGGTCCCCTACCAGCTAACGCAGTGTGGATCCGCCATCTTGGACTCCTATCGGAGACCAGCAAACAGGGTAGGAGAAAGCAGCCTCACGGAGCGTC
>NW_004444076.1:6591861-6593077 GCF_000243295.1 Trichechus manatus latirostris
CTGCAAGAAACCCAAAGGGATCTACATAAATGGAAAAACATACCATGCTCATGGATAGGCAGACTCAACATTGTGAAAATGACAATTCTACCCAAATCAATTGACAAATACAACGCAATCCTGATCCAAATACCAACAACATTCTTCAAAGAGATGGAAAAACTAATTATTAGCTTTATATGGAAAGGGAAGAAGCCCTGAATAAGTAAAGTACTACTGAAGAAGAATAAAGTTGGAGGACTCACACTACCTCACTTCAGAACCTACTGTACAGCTACAGTAGTCAAAACAGACTGGTACTGGTACAACAACAGATACATTGACCAATGGAACAGAATTGAGAATCCAGATTTAAATCCATCCACCTACGGTCACCTGATCTTCAACAAGGGTCCAAAGTCCATCAAATGGGGAAGAGACAATCTTTTTAACAAATGGTGCTGGCAAAACTGGATATCCATCCGCAAAAAAATGAAACAGGACCCATACCTCATACCGTATACAAAAACTACTTCAAAATGGATCAAAGACCTGAATATAAAGCCAAAAACTATAAAGTTCATAGAAGAAAAAATAGAACCAACAGTTCAGGCTTTAATACATGGCATTAACAGGATACAAACCATAACCATCAACGCGTGAACCCCAATAGATAAGCTAGATAACTGTGATTTTCTAAAAATCAAACACCTATGCTCTTCAAAAGACCTCACCAAAAGAGTAAAAAGACAACCTACAGATTGGGAAAAAATTTTTGGACAGTGCAAGTCAGACAAAGGTCTAATGTCCATAATCTACAAGAAAATCCAACACCTCTACAACAAAAAGACAAATAATCCTATTAAAAAAGGGCAAAGGAAATGAACAGACACTTCGCCAAAGAAGACATTCAAATGGCCAATAGACACATGAGGAAATGCTCGGGATCACTAGCCATTAAAGAAATGCAAATTCAAACCACAGTGAGATACCATCTCACCCCGGCATTACTGGCATGAATTAAAAACACTGGAAATAACAAATGTTGGAGGGGCTTCGGGGAGATGGGAACTCTTATGCACTGCTGGTGGGAATGCAAAATGATACAACCATTTTGAAAAATGATACGGCGCTTCCTCAGAAAGCTAGAAATAGATATACCATTCAATCCAGCAATCCCACTCCTAGGAATATATCCTAGAGAAATGAGAGTCATCACTCGAATAGACATATGCAC
>NW_004444076.1:6594304-6622915 GCF_000243295.1 Trichechus manatus latirostris
TGGAAGAGCATAGTCAATGTCACTGAACTGTGCATGTAGAAATTTTTGAAATGGTGTATCTTTGGCTATGTGTATTTTCACCAAAAAAAAAAAACGTTGAGAAGTTAGAGGGTTGACAAGTTGTGGGGTTGTTAACCAATGTCATAAAATAATATTTGTACAAAAAAAAAATATATATGTCCTTTAGCAATTAACACTTAAAGTAGTGATACTATTTTGGGGCGTGGGGTGGGGGGAGAAATTGGAGGTTGTTAATGATATTTTTTATCATTTAAAATGAGTACTTTAGATAGAAAGGATAGGAGTGACTGCTGCACACTACTGGCAACTTTTGGAATGGAGACTGCCCTTACCCAGGAGTCAGGAAAACTGTATTTTAGGCCAAACGTAACCACTAAGTAGCTGGTGATCTTGGGCAGGTCACTTTGCATCACTGGGTCTACCTGGACTTAATTTCTCTTTGTTAATCCAATGTGGCTTAGAATAATCAGGAAAGAATTTTGCAATTATGAAAGTCTCAGAGTTAGCCTCAGGAATGATAACACTATTATATAAAAACTTACAAAATTCTAATCATTTAAAATTTGGTTATTTGTATTGCAGTATATAGAACGGGGAAAATGCCTTTATCAAGTATCTAGTATTTCAGATATTGTATGGGATGGTTAATGTTATGTGTTAAGTTGGCTAGGCTGTGATTCTCAGTGGTTTGGCAGATACTGGGATAGGTACTCTTCCATAATGTGATATAATGTGATCACTTTCCATGATGTGATCTTATGTGGTCAGCCAGTTAGTTGAAAGGGGAGTCTCCTTGGGGGTGTGGCTTGCCTCCAGTATATAAATGGATGCTCTGACAAAGCTCACTCTCTCTCTTGACCCTGCACTCTTTTCATCTCCTGACCTCTTGTTCTTGGGACATGAGCCTGAAGAGGTCACCAGATTGCTGTCTGATCTGCAGATTTTGGATCTGCCAAGCCCTGCAACCCCGTGAGCCAGCAGAGGTCTCCAGCCTGCCACCTGACCCATGGATTCAGGACTTGCCAGCCCTCACAACTGTGTAAGCCATTTCCTTGAAGTAAGTCTCTTTGTATATATTTATACAGTTAGTTCCTGACTTACAGACTTACAACGTATTCAAGTTTCGACGAGCCACACTTAACAAACATCTGTTTTATATACAGTGTTGCAGCATGTAATTTTCTGATGTTAATCATTCTCAGATGTTCCTTTGTAGATGTTTATATGAATGTTTCCAATCCCCAAAGACAAATAAAGATTGGATTTATAAAGATACTGATAATAAAAGACAATAATAATGAAAACTTAAAAAAAAAAAAGAGGTATTCAACTTATGCCAGCACCAACTTACAAGGGAGTCATCGGAATGGAACCCTGTCATAATTTGGGGACTATCTGTATATATGTTTCACTGATTTTGCTCCTCTAGAGAACCCAGACTAAGACATTGTATATCATATTTTAAAAATGAAATCCTCACAAAAACCTGAGATAAAAACAATCTGTGAGTTTCCTGTCTTGTAAGTGGTGATGTCAGCATTCAAACCTAGGTCAGTGTCCAAGTCCCATGCTCCTTTATTCTGCCACGTGCCTTAGACACTATGCCTTAGACATTGTATAAAAAATGAAAGATTCCTAGCCTCAAAGACTATCAATATCATGAGTCTCTGCTTCCCTCTAAAAATTATCCCTTGAGAAACTGTAACAGCTCAAGAAACATTTTTATTATTAAAGAAATATGTTTTTCTTTAGAGAAAGCTTCAAAGTTAAGGAAGTAAACAGAGTCTGGCAGAGTTCACAAAACCACAAGACAAGATCTCTCACCTTCGGGCTGATAGAGTAAATATTGACATCCTTTGCTTCAAAACAAGAGCAACTATCACACAAATGGATTGCATAGCTCGAAGGGGTGTACTTCCTACTGTGAAAGGGCTGAGAGGCTTGGGAATTGCAGTAATGATTCAAGAGAATGGTATACTGACACTGGAGTGGCCTTACGAAAAGAGGAAATGGTTTCTATAGCTGCTGATAAAGTTCTCAGGTGCCTTTTCAGGATACACATGCCACTTAAACCCAGTAGTAGTTTCCATTTTAATTATTCTTCCCCCTGCTTCATCTAAGCAGAGTCTTCTTAAATGGGAGAGAATTTTGTATCCTTTCAGTCTTGCTTTATTCATCTCTAAAAGGGTAGACTTGGGCTAAGTTCATTCTTTAACTTTTAGTATTCTGAAGCCACAGTTTTAAATTTAGAATTTGTTTTGGGTGGGGATCCATAAAAAAATTTCAGATTTTGGGGGACAGACAGTAATAGGCTTATTTTTTCAAATATGGAAAATATGAAGCATTTATTGCTTTTTTTTTAAACAAGTCAATATAGCTAAATAGAATACTGCTGCTACAAGTATTAGGTACACACTGTATGCAAGTTCAGCATCTCTACAATGGGGTGAGAACAGCAATAGAGGTTTAACCCAAGGAAAAGTTAGCCAGATTAAAGAAAACAATGTAGAAATGGCTTTCAGTTGTTATCTTTGTGAAATAATCCATACTGAAAAAATAACAAGTTAAAAGAATAGTAATTTAGAGACTATTTTTACCATTGTTAGGTTTGCTAAATAATAATCCAAACACATGTTCACTGTTTACCAGCCCTGCATCTTCAGTCCCTCCCCATTCTGAAAAGTCTCCCAAAATTTACCAATTTGCGTCTTCGTCCCTGTTTACCTTTGTACCCCACTCTCCCACCTGCTCTTATCCTCTAACTTCCACTGAAGAAAAGAATGAGCAGAGGAGTGAAGAATTGTTTTTCTCCCCAGGAGTACTACAAACTCAGTGAGGGCAGTCAAGTCTGTTTTGCTCTATGCCCGTTAACTAACAATTACCTGTTGAATGGATGAAGTGACTTTTCTTCAAGCCAGAGTATCTAGAGCATTGCTGGAAGCTTCCTACTCCAGTGGAAAATGGAAAGCCCTGTCTGATCCTCAGCTTTCTGCTTTTTGGCTGAGATGCCTGTTTTTATGAAAAGAGGGTTTTCTCTGCTTATGGAGAAGGAATAAGGGCAAAGCCAGCTCTAGCTGTAATTGCTAAGTTTGAATTCTCACTCTTCCTCTTTCCCCCAGGGCTTTTCTTCTCTGCCCAGCTATAAATGATTTATTTCTTCTAGTGAAAATGCTTAAATTTAACAGGTCTTTTTAGTATTGTATTTCTAGGTTCCTTTTGAACAAATACATATTCTGTATTAGTAATGAAAGAAAATCTAATAGAAATATGAACTGGGGATGTGAATTATCAATTTAAGTGAACTTATAAAAATATTTTAATTCCTACCAATGATTTAAACTGCACGTTAAAATGAGATACCGGTTTTTGCCAATGTAAGAAATTGATGATATCCAGCTTAGTTAAAAAACCAAAAAACCAAATCCATTGCCATCACGTCAATTCTGACTGGTAGCGACCCTATAGGATAGAGTGGGACTGCCCCATAAGATTTCCAAGGAGCAGCTGGTGAATTCGTACCGCCAACTTTTTAGTTAGCAGCCAAGCTCTTAACAACTGTGCCACCAGGACTCCAGTTTAGGTAAAGAAGTAGGGAAATAGTCACTTTGTAGAGAATTCTTGACAATGGTTACTTTGAGATGGGAAGAAGGGGAAGGCTGAGATGTATCGTTTCAGTGTTCCATATGAGGACTACCTCTTTTGCTGTAGGAGGCTATGATTTTTATCACCTAAATTTTATATATTGTAAACCTAATAGAGAAAAAATTATTAAAGCAGAATTTCAACCCTAATTCCATTTAAAGCAAGTGTTTTTGTTTTTCTATGTTCCCTTTTATTCCTGCATATATTATTTACTGAGTGCTTTATCTGTGCCATGCACTTTGCTGGACAACTACAGTGAATATGCAGGCACACATGCGTACCTTATGCACGAGCATGTACACTTGGATGTGCGCACACACCGCACACACACACTCTCTCGTGTCTCTGCTCTCATGCGCAGATTTCATCTGAATGCATGCATGTTTTTACATTACTCTAGCACAGAACTGATGTCTCCTATTCTTTTGCTTAACTTTATGTTTTATTACCTAAATTTAATAACTATTTTGAATATGTCATCAAAGAGAAGCCTCAAAATATACATAGTTACCGCCCTATACATTTAGGATATGTACACCTTTTCATAGTTCATAATCTGTGGTTTAATGATCTATTAATATCTACACATAAATCACTATGTGCACTCCGGAGAGAATTTGTGATGGGGTACAAGAAATATTTCAAAGGATTCTTCACACTATATAAGCAGATTCCAGAGGGGAATCAGTTATTTTAACGGCTCTTCTTGTATACCTTGCATACCAGCACAGGCCTTCCTTGCAAGTTTTCCTTTAATATGGTCACCACAGTACAGGACATCTTTAATTCTCCTTAAGTAAGATCAAGTTCTTCTTCCTTCTTATGTTTGTTAGGCTTCCTTTTTCATTTTGGTTGAACCAGAGGAATTAAAAAAGAACGACAACACAAGACCAGGGACTGCAAAGCTACTTGATGTGAGGGAGCAAAGGCAAAGAAGGGGCAATGTGAGGTGATGGAGAGGCTGAGAATAAACTTATCTTTGATGATGCTTGGTGACAAGACCACTTCTATTCCTTACACAAAGTCCCACATATTCTGCCTCTGAAAAGCTCCTTAAATGAATAATAACATGGTTTTGTCCCAGAGGCATGGTCTTTCTCCTTCTCTTCTGTAGAACCCATGTTTTTCAGCCCACCAAAGAGAGTTCAGAACTTCCCCACAGTGTTGGAATCTTGGAGTTCAAACTGCACACATTCATTTATTAAAGGACATTCTTACCACTCATTTTGGAAGAGGCAGCATAGGCCCGGCTCTCTATTATTATTACTATATTATTATTACTCCCCATTGCTAACCCCCGCATTGTCTCATGATCTTGCTTTTCCCTCCCATTCCAGTCTCTATAAAAGGTTTAAGATTAACAGACATTCCTCCTTGGAGGGTGGAAAACAAGTGATAATGATCTAGGAATGAAAAACTGAACCAAGCACACATCTTGGGACAAGAAAACCAGGGTGTCGCCAGATAACCCCCAAGAAAAGATTAACTTATCTGGGACGTGACCACCTCAAGGAGGAACTAACACAAACTTGTAAGACCCATAATCCTGTCCCTATAAAAGCCTTCAGCCGATCTCCAGTGAGGGAGATGGGTTTTTGGAGGAATCTATTCCCCTCTGTCTCCTATGTATTGATATATAATAAAACTCTTGCTGCTCACCTCACCCCTGTCTCAGAATTGGCTATTGTGGCAGGCAGCTCCAATCTGCATTATTGCAGTAACAATTTCAGTTCTGCCTAAGGATATAGACAGATCCTCAGGCTATTTCACTCCCCTAGAGGCAGGAGAGTAAGGTTCTGAGCATAGAATTTCATGTTAAAAGATTTGAATTTGAATCATGCATGGGTTGGCTTGTGATTAGATTTTGGACAATTTGTTTCACTTCTCTGAACTAGTTTTTGTAAAATGAGAATATTAGTATTTTCTTTTTCATAAAATTGTTGTGAAGATTGTGTGGATACCTAGCATAGGTAACTGTGATCACCATCATTATAATCATTATTATATTATTTTATAGGTCTAAAAAACTGTATACTTTATAGATCCCATATAGGATTACACTGTCCATTCTTTCTTATTTCTAGGTTCTGACTTTAGTCTCAATCCTTGGGGAAGTTCTCATCTCTCCAGATTTTCTTGGGACATGTCCCAGTTCTCCTGGTCTTTTCCTAGCCTTCAGACCACATTGCTTTCTCAGAGGCCCCTTGACATCCTGGACGACAATGCCTCTGTTACACATCTTCAGACCAAACTGAACAAGCCTTTGTCTTGATATATTGGTCAGGAAAAGATTCCAAGAGAGCCTTTTCTACCTTCTGTAACCTAAACTTCCAATCTTCCCACTTTGCATTTTCAAGCTTTCCCCAAAATTTTATTGCTATCTTTAATTTATTCTTGACCTAAGAGTGATTTATGTGAAGTTTTTTTTTTTTTTTTTGCAAGTTATAGAGTTCTATAGATTTGTTGGAACCCTGGCGGCACAGTGGTTCAGATTTTAGCTGCTAACCAAAAGGTTGGCAGTTTGAATCTACCAGCTGCTGCTTGGAAGCCTTGTGGGGCAGTTCTACTCCATTCTATAGGATCGCTATGAGTTGGAATCGACTCTACAGCAATGGGTTTGTTTTTTGTGTGTGTTTTTTTAATAGAAATATTAAAAATTGTTATTTTTTTCTGCCTTCCAAGCAGCTGTTAGTATTTCTTAGCACAAAATTCTAATCATTAAAATAAAGCATTAAAGCCTTCATTTACATTTTGATTTCTTCTATACTTTTACTTCTATGTAAGAGGTAACTCGTTTATATCTTGAGGGATAGGGCTTTACAACATTATTGTATGGTCTTTTTTCAGACATTCAAAGACCTATGCAGTCTATCTCAATTCAGTAAAGCCTCCCTAGGTAAGGAATTGGAAACCCTGGTGGTGTAGTGGTTAAGAGTTTGGCTGCTAACCAGAAGATCAGCAGTTGGAATCCACCAGGTGCTCATTGGAAACCCTATGGGGCAGTTCTACTCTGTCCTGGAGGGTTGCTATGAGTCAGAATCGACTTGATGGCAACGGATTTTTTTTGTTTTTAAGGTAAGGAATGAGAGGAGCCCTGGTGGAGCAATGGTTAAACGCTCAGCTGCTAACCAAAGGTCAGCGATTCGAACCCACCAGCCGCTCCACAGGAGAAAAATGTGGTAGTCTGCTTTTGTAAAGATTTACAGCCTTGGAAACTCTACAGGGCAGTACTACTCTTTCCTATCAGAGCACTATGAGTTGGAATCAGTTTGGGATTTGGTTTTGGTCTGGAGGTAAGGAAAACTGGGAGTCAACTTGGGCTTAGTTAAGATGAGCCCGATATGTTTAATCGTTTATCAAGAAAAACAATTTGATTTGTTTCAGTCCATAATCATAAGTTTATTAAGGGTTGACAATTTGGGATCTCTAGAAAATTATTTTGATGAATAGATATGTATTTGTAATTTATTATGAAAGAGATCTGTGCAAGCAAATACTTATTACCAGCTCAAAACCTTTTTTATGGGTCAAATAATGTCACCAGAATATTATTTAAATTATATTTTGCTCTCCTAGCTCATAAATATGTTGTGTTATCCAACAAACATTTATCCTGGATATTAGTAATAAAAGGCAATCAATCCTATAGAAAAATTAGGAAAGGATATGAACAAGTACTTAACGTTAGAAGAAATATAAGTGATCAATAAGCACTTGAAAATGCTTACAATTTGAATAAAAACAAAAATTAAACTGAGATCTTGTTAAAATTTATCATGTTGCTAATACTATAAAAGATCCACAAAATCTATTGTTGGCCATAAATTGAGGTAGCACTGTTCAATAGAACTCTCTGCCATAAAGGAGATGTTCTATATCTATGTTGTCCAAAATGGTAGTCACTAACCACATGTGTTTATTAATCACTTGAAATCTGGCCAGTGTGACTGAGAACTGAATTTTTTGTTAAATTTAATTTAAATATAAATAGCTACATGTCATGAGTGGCTATCGGTTGGACACCATAGGTATGGAACAGGTGAGAGAAAACAGTCCATTAAATCTTTTGTGGTAGTATGAATTGACACACCCTTTTTGGAGAATAAGTTGGAAAAATTATAATATAAAAAGCTCGTATATTTTGACTTAGCAATGCTGATATTGATAACCCATATTATAAAAATGCATGCAAGTGTGCAAGAAAAGTCAAGTAATATTTATTGCAGCATAATTTGTGAGATTCAATACTTAGAAACCACTAATATCCATTAAGACAAAAGAGATTAGATAAATTGTGATATGTTCATACTATGAAATTTTATATTATTTTTAAAAGTATATGTTGGTCTGAAGATACTAACTTGAAAGTCTATCCATGATAGTTTCTAAGATGGAAAAAAAAAAATTGTGTAGCAAAAAATAACATAGAATGGCAAACTCACTTTCCAAAGAAGAAAATATATGTGTAGATGTTTGTCTATGCATAGAAAAACATATGATACTATATGAAAAGAAAACGCCATTGGTAGTTTTCACTGGAGGGTGGGGTTTATATACTGATGTGCTGCGTGAATATCCTAAAAGCATGTTTTCTTTTTGAAATTAGAAAGAAATACATATGAGAAAAATTAATTTTTATTATATGTTCAATAGACATTGGATAGGATTCAGACTATGCAAAACTTTTATCCTACCTTGTAAGATTTTGCAATTTTGAAATTCTATAGGGAAGATAGACATAAAAATGCATATATAAATAGCTATGAAATTTGGGATGCTGACCATACCAACATAAGAAAGCAACAGGATAGATGACTGTATATTTATGCTTAATTTTTGCAGGTGGAGTTGCTGAAGGTATTTGCAATCCTTATGGAGAAATGTGGGTGCAAGGTCAGTCGAGCAATCAACCATGACTCAATACCAAGGTCATGTGGCATCCCTCTTGGTGATTGGGATCTCCTCTTTTAAGCTTTCTGTTATTGGAAGGTCTCTGATCAAATGGAATGATCTTTCTAAAATATAAATTTAATCTCTCTCAAACATTAGAAGTCTCCACACAGTTTACAGAGTATTGTCAAGTTCAAATGCCTTAGCATCATACGCTAAGACCTTAAAAATCTGGCCCCAATTCTGTTTCACAGATTTATCTTTCACTATTTCCTCTTTTCTTCCCTCTTGCAGCAGACTCTTCATCCTGAAATATTTCAGGCACTCTCAAACCTGTATGACTTTTTTCATGTTGTTTTCTTAATAATACCCTTAATTACACTCCACTGTCTATCTACCTGTAGAACTTAAGACCTAACTTAAATGTCACCTCTTTGAATCCTTCTCTGATGCCCCTAAGTAGAACTAATGCCTCCCATCCCTTCTATTTTCTGTAAGTCTCTATAGTTACTTCTGTTGTAAGTTAGAGATAATGATTTGCATTACTCATTACCATTTTCCTCGTTCAGTGATGAGTTCCTCAGGCTGGTATCATGTCTTACTCATCTTTATATGAGGTGATGCATATAGGACCTAGCAAACAGTAAGCTCCCCATGTGTGGAGCTATTATTTTGTTATTTATATTTCTAGTGCATCCTCAAATATATTACAAGATTGCTGCTTAACTGATATTGCTTGAATTAGTGAATTTCTTATAGCACATACTTCAAATACTTCTCAATCAGCTAAACTCTGGGTGAAAAGAGGACTGTCATATTGTACATCTGTGCTTTTGTGAATCCTGGAAGTTCTTATCTTCTCTGCTCTTAGCTTCTCATCTTGCTCATTGTCCGTATATCCTCATTTAATTAATTTATTCCAGAAATATTTATTGAGCACCTATTATGAACTAGGGAGTCCCGGGGTGGTACAGAAGGTTAACATGCTTGGCTGCTAACTGAAAGGTTGGAGGTTCAAGTCCACAAAGAGACACCTTAGACAAAAGTCCTGGAGATATACTTCTAAAAAATCAGCCATTGAAAACCCTGTGGAGCACAGTCTACTTCAACGCACGTGGGGTTGCCATGAGTCAGAATCAACTCAACGGCAACTGGTTTTTTTTTTTTTGTGTGTGTGTGTGTGTGTGTGTGTGTTTTAATGAACTAGACAGTTTACTAGGCACTGGGAATACAGAAGTAAAAAAGATGGAAACCATTCCTCCCCCCACAAAACTTAGTGTCTATGTGAGAACATAAATATTAAACAAAGGGTTATTTAAGTTTGATACGTGTTATTCAGGAAAACCATAGGGCACTATGAATGCTTATAACAAGGGGCTCCAACTTCATCAGATGAGTTAAGGAACACTTTCTCAAAGAAGTAATATTTAGGCTGACATCTAAAGAATGAATAAAAATTAGATAAAAGTAGTGAGGAATAGTGAGAGAGGTGGGAGTATGGGAAGATAGGGGACAATTTCAGGCATAGAGAATTAAACTTGGAAAAGTAGGTCTTGAGTGAGGAAAAAGGGAGCTCTATAAAACTATAGAGCCAAGTTTTTCTCTAATGAGTGCAATTCTAGTGCTCATTGGTGGTTAAGTTCTAGACCTTGGCTCATTGTTCCTGGATGCATTCTTCCTTTCAAAGTCTATCTCTTAATATTGTCCTTCAAATATATGTGTCAGCCCTGAGCACCTTTACTCGTGTTCTTCTCTCTGCTGTAAATGTCCAAATGTTAAAATCCTACTCATTCTTCAAGAGCCAGTCCAAATCCTGAGGTTCACCCTTATCCAACTCAGCTGGCAACAATGCCTCCTTCCTCTCTACCACTTCTATGGCATTTTATCTGTCTGTCTCTCTCTGTATATATTTGTGGCCTCACAACATCTAAAAGTATATATATTTTTTTCCTTTGCAGAATGCTAAGTAATATGTATTTGTGTCTATACATTCCTTTTTGCCTTGGTTGGTTATTCTTTTTTTTTTCCCTAGAGACTTTAATTTATATCTGATTTTTCTCTTTATCTCCTTCCCCAAAGGAAGTCTAACAGAATGACTTGTAGAAGGTTTATATTTCATATATTTTCCTTTAAAAAATGACTTTTAATGAGTATGTATGACATTAGTGAAATAACTAGAATGGGGCATCAGTGATCTAGAGAGTTAAATAGCAACATTATTTAGCAAAACTTTCATTTAGTTAGGATTTGAGTATTGCATTGATCTTGTTTATCATGTTTGGTTGCAACATCCCCAACAAAGGAACCATTCTAAGAGAGCATCTGCTCACTTTGTCTTCTGTCCAGCCTGTTTGCTCTTCCAGAGCAGGGAGGAGCTACATAACTAGTCATACTTTCTACTATATCCTCAATGCTTTCTCAGCCCTTGGCAGTAAATGTCTCTAGAAAGAATAAATTTTGCAGAATGGGAAGAAGAATTGAAAGAATGAAGCTGTTAGGCAGGACAAGAAAGGACCTAAAGAGGACATGAGCTTCATCTATTAGTTTCTTAAGAGTACACAAAACAAACAAATAAAAACAAAAACCTGTTGGCAGTCAAGTCAATTCCAACTCATAGTGACCCTATAGGGCAAAGTAGAACTGCCCCATAGGGTTTCCAAGGAGTGGCTGCTGGATTTGAACTGTGGACCTTTTGGTTAGCAGCTGAGCAGACGGGTGCAGGCAAAACAAATCTCTGTGTTCTTGGAGACACCAGAATCCAGAGTCAGATACAACAAGGGTTTCTTCATGGAAAAAATATTTCTGCTCTAGGGGTCTAATGCTTTGTAAAACTATCAACAAGACTCATCTGTATCAGCTACATCCACTAATGTGAGCAAAGTATTTTGAGGAGATTGAAAGGAAGTCAGCAATAGAATAGATTGTCATTCATTTTTAAATAGATAGCTTATGTGTGCATTTCATAGCACTTCAGACTCATCTGCCCTGTGAATCCTTCTCTAACCCACTCCCCAACTACTGTGAACTAATTCCTCTGTGTTAAGATAGCACTTATACGTCTAGTATCATAGCATTGCCATGCTTATTATACATGTTTCACTTGCACTCAAATGAGATTCTTGCTGGAAGGGGGAAAGGAAAGGAAACTAAGGGTTAATTGAGTTATTACTGTGTCCAACATAATACTAGGTTTGTTTTTCATATTCTGTACTTCCATTTAATTGTTTTAGTAGCCTAATGACATAGGAGTGGTTTCCTCTTTTTGCAGATAAAAAACTAAAGAGAGGTTACAGAATGTCCCCAGTACCACAGATAAAGTAAGCAGTGTTCCCAAGATTAGAACCTAGATCTAACGGACAAGCCCAAGCCCCTTTCACACCAACATACGTAGAAACAAAATAACGTAGTAAGATTGGCTCTAGAATCACACTACCTAAGTTTGTCTCTCAACCCTGCCTCTCAAGAGTTACATAACTTCTAGGAATCTCTGCGTCATTTTCATGAGCTGTAAATTTAAAAAATAATAATGGTACAGACCTCAGAGTATTAAACAAAATAATACTTGTCAAGCTTTTAGAAGAATGCCTGGGACATGGTATATGCTGTGTAAAGGTTAACTATTTTCAAGGGTACATAATAGATCTTTTCCTTTTGTATCAACACAGCTTAGCATGGTGCCTGTTTCAATGCCTGGCACATAGTAAACCCTCAAAAAATGATGGTAGAATTTAATTCTGTACTGATAAAGTGACAGAATTAAGACAGATCATTGGAATTTCCTGATAGCTAATTCCCTGGTGTTCTCGCAAATGTAAATTACTATTTTTTCTTTCATCAAGCAAAAATAAAATAAAAAACCAAACCCATTGCCGTCAAGCCGATTCCAACTCATTTTCTTTCACAGTTCACACTATTTCAGAAAATATGGTTGTAGGGTGCCCTCCTTATTACCATATGACACTACCAAGCCTTTTTCTAGCTTTTTCTCAAAACACAAACTCTAGAAGGTCAGTTAGTAAATGTGGAAGGAATGATAAAATTAGGAACCTTTTTGTGACTACGATAGTAATACATTTCAGGCAGGAATCATCAAATGATGCTAAAACTAGTGGATGGGATTTTCCACTTCTGCTTAGGATTAAAAAGTGACAAGTTAATGTAGTTCCCGTCCTAATACGGAGAAAAATTAAACAATCTACAAAATCATAAATTTTCTTTGAAATCATCAGAGAGCCAAGATTTTAAAGCAACCTCAACTGAATTGCAACATATGACATGCTGCTCTGAGAAGACATGGGACAAAAGAACTACTTCACCTTTGGTAGAACATAAGAGGAAAACGTGACTGTCATAAAATCAGATAAGAGGAAACCAGCTAAAACGTTGCCAAATTTTTAAAATCGAAGTGTAGGATAGCTTTTTAGTTTAAAATAACTGCTAGAACTTAAACACAAGGAGAGTTCACCCTCACAAGTTATTTTCCACAAGCCCCCAGGGATGCTTCTGAGTACGACTTGGTATAGGACTGGAGACTGCAGAGAAACCCCTTAGTGGTACCGGTATGCAAGTGTGCAGGTAGTGATAGATCACCAGTGGGGCAAAACTGCAAATTGCTATGCAGTTCCCTGGATCCATCTCTCATGAACCAAACCAAAAAACAGTCCAGTTGCTGTCAAATCAATTCTGACTCATGGCAACCCCATGTGTCAAATATATCTTCTGTGATGTCTTTCCTTACTACTCTAAGCTAAACTGATTTATCTCTTTAGAAAATGACCATGCTTAGCACATTGCACTATAATGTCATTGATTTTACACAGCTAAGGCTGATCCTAATGCCTATCCTTTCGTAGTATTCAAATACTGTCTCACCACAAACACAGAGTTCCCTCTATTTCTTGTAAAAGTCTTACCGCATTGAATTTATTTAGATTCACACAAAAACTAGGAAATAAAGACAAAAACTATTTTTTTCACTTTGATTTATGGTGATGGAAGTTCTCATAAAATAAACAGGGCACACTTTTACATCTGGTTTTCATTATTCTATCCAAACTGAAATAGAATTACTTTGTCCAAATGAATAGTAACTCACCAACTTACAATGTGGGCATATACTGTATACGTTTTCTACTGGTTTGATATTGATATCCCTACTCATGCCTATTATAGTCTGACAACAAGGTACATGGAAACACAAAGTGTGAACAGATTGCTTAGCAGACTTGGAACAAAAGCAAAGGTTTTTGGCTCAGATTACTGGGCATTTTATTTAGAGTTTCACAAACTCTGTGTTCCTCAAGTTGATAATAGATTTCTCCTGAAATGAGTAATTAGTGTCTGGTCAAATGCATTGAGGATATACTGCGTAGTATGATTTACAACATAAATTAGTCATTTAAAATTTCTGAGAAATCCTACTAAAAATAAATCCATTGTACTTAAACACCTACTTAAACATCTCTCAGATCACTAATATTTTCAAATCAGTCTGGGGAATTTTAACTTAGACTATTTTCTCAACTGTTTCTAGGCATGTTTTCCCTTTTGTTAACCAATTACACCTGTTAGGATTTGGTTGCATGATAAAAACAGAACAAAAACCACTGTAGCTAATTCAAACAGAAAGAAATGTACTAAAGTATATTCAGTGGCTTGCAAAATTTTTGAGAAGACATGAAGTAACAGAGCGTAGGCTGAATTTCCAGGAATGACTCCCAAAGCCACAACACAGAACTGAGTCTTTAAGGGTGCTGCTGCTTCTGTCATGATGAGAAATCTGTCTGCTTAATTGAGAAGCTTCTGCTCCAGCTGCCAGTTCCACAACCTCTCTGCTCTGCTGTGATCCACACCAGCAAAACAGATGCATCACACCTGGCCTTTCTCCCGACTTAACACAATTTAAATTCACGTTTCACGCTTGTGCATCTGATTGGTGAAACATAAACATATCCCAAACCTTAGCTTCAAGGGAAGCTGAAAATGTGATGTTCATCTTTCCAGCCTCTGCAGTACTAGAAGGTGGTAGTGGTTGTTGGGTGCCTTTGAGTGGATTCTGACTAGTGACCCCATGTGAGTAGAACTGCCCCACAGGTTTTTCTAGGCTGTAATCTTTACAGGAGCAGGTTGCCAGGTCTGTTCTCTCATGGAGCTGCTAGATGGGTTTGAACCATCAACCTATCAGTTAGTAGCTGAGCACTTAACAATTGCACCAGCAGGACTCCTGTGGTTAGAATAGTGGTAAGAGTGTCAATCCACAGTATCCACTAATGCCTTTTTTCTTCCAGCATGTACTGCATTCCAAAGTGATGAGGATTCCAATGATGCAGTGGGATGAAATAATAAAAATTTCAAATAGACTTAGTTTCATAAGGTTTCATGAAGGCAGAGACCACTGTATTCTCAGTGCCTAGTTCAGTGTTGTAATAGAGTAGACGCTTAAAAAATGTTTTTAATGATTGAATGAGTGAAATTATAGGATCACCTAGACCAACCCCTTATTTTACTGGGGATGAAACTGAGCTCCAAATAAGTGAAATGACTTGTTCACATTTGCCCCAGTGGAACCTAGTCAAGGTCCCCAATCCTAAGTTTGTGTTCCTTTTATTGTTCCATGGTTCTGAACATTGTAGTTCACCAGGTAAAATACAGCAATTTTCCTTTTTATAAGGACCACAGGAGAAAGCAATTTGTAATCCAAAGGAATAAAATTAAATGGAATCAGCAAATATTAATTAGCCATTAAAATATATAGAATGCTATGCTAGGTACTGTAGGGAACGTAAATAAGAATATGAAATCCTATCCTTCAAAAATATCAAAGAAATGAAGTTATAATGGTGGACCTTTTCTCTGTATATTGTTAGTCAGAATGTTAGAGCAACATTACACATTTGATTTCCATAGCCATCTTTGTATACACACCTAAAAAGGTGACATCTATTGTTTGTACTTGCATTCAATATTTCTTTCTCATTTTAATGTTTTAAAAATATTTTGCCAATTTCACATATACTTAGTATTTTCTTCCTTTATACTATTCTCTAGATTCTGTCAAATGACATAGGGAGGGCCCTTAAACTCAATTATGCTCAGTGTTATTGCAACATGGAGAGATTTTCTATAGACTCCAGTTCTGTCCATTGTAGGGAATTTCTGTTAACACTAAAATAAAATTTAAATTTAATTTAAAAATAAAATAAAATAATTCACATTAGAATAGGACTAGGGTGCTGGCTTCAGACTGGCTAGAAGAGAGGAAGCCAGATAACCTCCATAGTGCTTAAACTGTATCTGTTTTGCTACTGCTTAATAGTTGCTCTAGAGTTTATGATATATATCTTTAACTATCATAGTCTATCTTCAAATAATATTATTCCACTTCACATTAAAGAACTTTACAACAGCATACTTCCATATACTCTCTCTGATCCTTTATGCTACTATTAAAAATTTATATTATGAAACCTAGGACAACCACTAAAAACATTAAATAGTTACACCAAATGAACTGATGAGATGAAATGAAACCTTAAAACTGCTCAGTTAACTTAAGAAGTTAAAGTAGAAAAAAAAAAAGACATAGTCAAATAGCAAACAAATAGCAAGGTGGTAAATTTAAACTGAAACGTTGATAGTTACATTAAATGTAAATGGTCTGAACATCTCAATTAAAGGCAGAGATTTTCAGACTGGTTAAAATGAGCAACACTCAAACTACATGCTGTCTATAAGAACCTAACTTTAAATAAAAAGTTGTAGTTAGATCAAATGTGGAAAGAAGAAAAACTATATGCACGCAAACACTAATAAAAAGAAAGTTGAAGTGGCTATATTAATACTAGACGAAGTAGCTATCAGAACCAGGATTTATTAGGAATAAATAGGGACATTTCATAATGAGAAAGGGGCCAGTTCTTGAAGAGGACATAATGATCCTAATGTGTAAGCATCTAGTAATACAGTGCAAAAACAAAGAACTGAGGAAAACTAGAAAAATCCATAATGATAGTTTTAGACTTCAGCACTCCTCTCTATGATTAATAAAACAAGTAAACAGATAATTGATAAGAATATAGAGGATCTGAACAACATAAGCAACATGACCAAATTGACATTTATAAAACCATCTACCTGCTAAAAGCAAAATAACATCCTTTCCAAGTGTTAATGAATGGATTACTAAGATAGACCACATGATAAGGTCAAAGAAATCTTAATGCATTTAAAAGAATTGAAATCATACAAAGTATGTTCTGGGACCACAACAAAATTACACTAGAAATCATTAACAAAAGGATACCTGGAAAATTCTGAGATATTTAGAAATTAAACAACACATTTCTAGGTAACCCATGGTTCAAAGAAGTATTTATAGGGAAGATTCTAAATTTTTTTTAACTGACAAAAAATATCACATGCTATTTGTGGGAGTTAGCTCAAACAGTGCTTAGAGGGAAATCTATAGAATTAAATAGATATATAGGGAGACAGAATAGTCTGATACCAATGATCTAAGCTTCTACCTTAAGAAACTAGAAAAATAATAGCAAATAAAATGCAAAAATAAACACATGGAATCATAATAATGATAAGAGCAAAAATTAACGAAAATGAATAGAGAAAATGAATTAAACCAACAGCTGCTTCTTGTCAATGTTCAAACAATGTTCAGTAAACCTCTGGCCATATTGATCAATAACAAAAGAGGCAGCACACATTATTAATATCAGAAATGAAAGCAGGAGTATAACTGCAAATTCTTCTGACATTAAAAGGATGATAACGTATTTTGAACAGCTTTATGCCAATAAATTCCACAACTTACATTAAGTGATCAAATTCCTTTTTTTTTTAAAGCAAAAAGAAAGTTTTATTTGGCATATATTCAAAAAGGCAAAAGTGGGAAGCAGGCAAGCATACTGCTAGAGCCATGTCTGTCCAAATCCAAAGAATATTACAGAGTAAACAAGAATGGGAAAACGGACAAGCATGCTGCCACAGCCATGTCTGTCCAAGTCCAGAGAATATTACAGAATAGGCAAGAATGGGAAAATGGACAAGCGTGATGCCACAGCCATGTCTGCCTGAGTCCAAAGACTATTACCAGTGAACAAATTTCTTGAAAGAGAAAGGTAACAAAGTTCATTCAAAGGAAATAACTGGAATAGCCATAAATCTAGTTTACTTAGAGATTTTATCTTGAAAGTATGTTGAATCTTGCCAAACGCTCTTTCAGCAACCAGTGAGATAGTTGTTTTTGTTTTATTTTGTTTCTTTTTTAGTGTGTTGATACCATAAAAATTCACTGACTGGATTTTCAAATGGTGAACGCCTCTTGAATTACTAGAGTAAATCCTCACTTGGTCAGGATATATAACCCTTTTTGAAATATATATATTTCTGGATTTGATTTGTTAATATTTTGTACATTTTTTTAATCTAGTTCATAAGGGATGTTATGAATAATTTTTGTTTTTGTAAGTTTATTTGATTTGCTATTGGGATAATGCTGGCCTCATAAAATGAGTTGGGAAGTGTTCTCTTTCTAATTTTAGAAGATTAGGATAAATATGAAGAAAAACACATTTTAACACTTAATAGTCAAATTGCTGAAAATAAAGAGAAAATCTTGAAGTCCATCAGAGAAAAAAAGCAACATTACACACTAAGAAACAAAGATAAGAGATCAGAAGACTTTTCTTTTGAAACTATACCAGGCAGAAGACAATGAAGTGGCTTATTTACCACATGGGAAGGGGGGAAAAGTCTACTCGGTGAAAATACGTTGCAAATAAGAAGGCAAGATGCTTGTTCAGACGTCAAAAACAGGTAATTTATTATCATCAGGCTTGCATTAAAAGGAATGCTAAGGGGAGTTCTTCTGGCAGAAGGAATATGATACTGGATAGACATTTGAGTTGATATACACACACACACATACACACCAAAAAAAGGCTAACATGGTAACAACGTGGGTAATTGTAACATAGTTTAGTTTTCTTTAAAATCTCTTTAAAAGATGTTAGTTGCTGTCAAGTCGATTCTGACTCATGACAACCCCATGTGTGCAGAGTAGAACTACTCCATAGGGTTTTCAAGGCTGTGACCTTTCAGAAGCAGATTGCCAGGCCTTACTTCTTTTAGCGAATAGCCGATTACTTGACCATTTTGCATCACCCAGGGAGTACACTAATTGATTTTATTTATCCTGCTTGGATTTCTCTGCGCCTTCTGAAACTGTGGTTTATTGTCTTTCATCACATTTGGAAAGCCTCAGCCTTTATTTCTAAATATTTTTTCTGCCCCATTCTCTTTTCTTCTCCTGAGATTCCAAATATGTGCATGGTACATCATTTGGTGTTGTTTCACAGCTCTTAGATCCTTTTTTCTTTTTTTATTTCCTCTTTCTGTTTTAGTTTCAGTAACATTTATTGAACTATCTTCAAAATTTACTGATTCTGTCCACTGCTGAGAAACCTGTTGAAATAATCATTTCTGATATTGTGTCTTTATTTCTAGCATTCCCATTTGCGTCTTTTTTATACTTTCCTTCTTTATTCTGAAATTCCCTCATCTTCTCACAAATATTGTCACCTTCTTCACTACTAAATCCCTTTAACATATTAATCATAGTTATTCTAAGCTCCATGTATGAAAGTCAAACTCTGGACCATCTGGAGATTCTGTTCACTCTGTTATTTTCTGACTATAGGTCATTTTCCTTCCTTTGTGTGTCTCATAATGTTTAAATTGTAGACATTGTGAGTAAAAGGACTATTAAAACTAGGTAAATAATTTTTATACCTAGAAGTGGACAGCCTTTTCTTCTGTCAGGCAATTCAAGGTGAAAGACTGAATAAATCTAGTGTTTAGTTGAGCTGGGTTTGGGATTTTTTTATTGTTGTTGCTGATACAGTGACCTTCACTGTGCCGCAGGCTTCAAATTCCTATAGTGGTGGACCTCCACTGCCTTGTGCTTAACATGAGTCTAGAGTGCTAGAGGCCTTCTGTTAGCATTCCTGTTCCACCATTGACCCTGCCTTCCTGTGCCACAGAGGCGGTTTCTCTATGCTCTTTCCCATCCTCTGGTGGTAGACTGCTATTGCATGTTACACAGTAATGTATATGGCCTGTGGTTGGAGAACCATTTTCTTGATTTTCCTGACCAGCTTTAAGCATAGGGAAGACCTGTGCAAATGGCTAATATGTTAGGTTGCTAACTGAAAGATTGGAGGTTCAAGGCCACCCAGAGGTGCCTTGGAAGAAAGGCCTGGCGATCTACTTCTGAAAAATCATCCATGAAAACCCTATGGATCACAATTTTACTCTGGCATACATGTGATCACCATGAGTTGGAATCAATTCAATGGCAGCTTTGTGTGTGTGTGTGTGTGTGTGTGTGTGTGTGTGTGTGTTTGGGGGGGCTTCTGTGCATAGGAGGAGGAGGAGCCCTGGTGGTGCAGTGATTAAGCACTCGGCCGCTAACTGAAAGGTCGGTGGTTCAAACCCAACCAGCTGTTTCGTGGGAGAAAGATGTGGCAATCTGCTTCCATAAAGATTTACGGCCTTGGAAACCCTATGGGGCAGTTCTACTCTGTCCTGTGGGGTCACTGTGAGTCAGAATCAACTCGACCACACTGGGTTTGGTTTTGGTTTGGGGTGCATAGGAGCCTCAGTGGTAGGACTTCCTCTACCCCAGTGGCAGCCAATCACCACCTTGTACTCACACAGAGCTTTGAGTGTAGATGGGCTTCTCTAGATACTCCTTCTCCACCAATGAACCTAGGCAGACCCTGCATAACAGTGCCACTGAAGGGTCTCTTTCAGATTTTCTGCCCTGCCACTGATCTTTCTCTGAAACACCTGGTAGATGCACCCAGAAAAGAGATTGAGAGTGAAGGCAGATTCCCTTGTATATGGGCCTCCCGGGAATATTAAATTCCCATAATGATCCACATACACCTTTTAAGAATTTGTTAATGTTTCAGTTGTATTCTTCTACCTGCCTTTCTGATGATCATCATTCCCTTCTGTGCACTACCAAATTTAAATATTTTGTGTGTCCCAGCTGTCCTCGGAGAGGCTTGCCACGTTTTAGAATTCAGTTCCCCAGATTGCTTTTATTATATTTTATATTAGTCTGCTTTTTCTCATTGATATAGTAGGGTTGATGTTCTTTTGCAATTTTCTATCTCATACATGGCTGATCTTGAGATTTTTGAAGAATTTAGGGCATTTAATTGGTATAATACCTCTCAATTTGGATTTTCTTATATGTCTCTCTGCATATTAGGAGGGCATGATATCTATTTGTCCCACTACTGGTGATGTTAACATTGATGCCTTGGTTATCTGTCACATTTCTCTACTGAAAATTATATATTTTCCCTTTGTATTTAATCAGTTACTATAGGAAAATACTTTGTTGTCTTTGTAACTATCCTATTATCGCTTAACCTTTTACTCACTAGGTTTAGTATCTATTGATACATTTTGTCTGAATTAATTATCAGTATGATGGTTGCTAAGTTATGGTTTTCTAATTCTGTCATTCCATCAACATCCATTTGTTGGTGTTCTACTACAAGGAAGAAATTTCATTTCTCTTTTATTTACATTCTAAGTATTTATATCATATGAACTCATGGATTCTTTACTGGATGGGTTATAGTTCTTTTCTGTCATTATTTTGATGTAGCATTTATTCTAGAGTTGGCCAAGGAGAATCACTTAAAGTTGGAACCTGTGTCCCTTTGATATGTTCCTATCATTCTTTGAGTTCTTTCTTACTTTCCGTCATTAAGAAATGTTCTAGGTGCATCTTGTAGTTTTCCTGCTCCAGCCCTAGAGCCAACCATTTCGCCAGGGAGCACTTGTTTCATTTAGTGGAGAATGGTATTTAGAAATCAATACTTGGGCAGTTATTTTTGTTAGTTTGTAAATACCCATAAACTAGTATATGACATGATAAGGAGTTACCTATGATAGAGGTTACATCAAAAAACCAAAAACCAAACCCACTGCCATCGAGTTGATTCTGAATCATAGCAATCCTATAAGACAGAATAGAACTGCTCCATAGAGTTTCCAAGGAGCAGCTGGTGGATTTGAACTGCTGACCTTTTGGTTAGCAGCCAGTCTCTTAACCTCTGCACTGCAAGGGCTCCAGAGGTTACTTCAGAGGTCCTCAATAAAAGCTTCAGAGGTCCTCAATAAAAGCTTAGTAAATGAATGAAAGAACTACTTAAAAAGAAGTTTTAGGAGGTAACTTGAATTTGATAACTTTTTCTGAGCTCCACTTTTTCTGTTCTCCCCAGATCATTTTGCATCTGTTGACAGAATAATTTTAATTTTCCTAAATTTCAGATGAAAATCATCTTGTCAAATATACAATGTTACTGTCTCCTGTATAAAATCTAAACCTATTGGCCTGATACTAAAGTTCATGAGTCTAACTCGTGTATAAACTTCCCCTAATCTATTAACCATATTTCAGTGAAAATTTCTTTCTTATACTGAGACAGATAGGGTTAACTGTGCTGGTGGAATAAAAGAGCTGTTAAAAGACTACCACCTAGAAGCTGTCAACATAAAATAAGGTTAGAATAACCCGTGAATTACTGTTTCCTCCTTAGTGTTTTTCTAGTCCCTTTCCCCTTCTTACAGGCTCCACATTTGCAGAAGAACAAAGTGTGACTGCGGTTTTGGCCCACCGAAGGGGGTGAAGTAATACAGAAGATCAGTATGCCTGTACCATATCCCATATCCCATAATAAGTGATGCTGAGAGCTGCCGAGGGGACTCTGTCTTGAAAATTAGCAGGTTCCATCTTGGATTCCAGATGTGCGCGCGACCTAATTAGTATGCACTATCATTCCAAGGAGTACCTGCCCCTTCAAAGAGACCCACTGAGTATTTATTGCTGTATTGTCCCCGCTGAACCCACATAAGCCTTAGCCTTGTTTCTCCTTGCGATCCAGTCTTTTGGAGAGGCATGAGCCCAAACTGACTCCTTTTACTTGTCACAAGTAACATAAACTTGTTAGAGCTGAACCCAAAAATTGTCTCCTCTGTGTATTCTTACAGGAGAAAGACAAGGACCCATTGAGTCTGGAGGGCCTCTGTGCCCTTGGTGGTAACAATACTATTTTATTGGTTGAAAATAATATCTTACCTACAGTAAAAATGCTATCTAATCCATGAAACCTTCCTTGGTTTCCCCTAGCATGAGATGTGTCTTAGTCATCTAGTGCTGCTATAACAGAAATACCACAAGTGGATGGATTTAACAAAGAGAAATTTATTCTTTTACAGTCTTGTAGGCTACAAGTCCAAATTCAGTGTGTCAGCTCCAGGGGAAGGCTTTATCCTTTCTGTCAGCTCTGGACAAAGCTCCTTGTCATCAATCTTCCCCTGGTCTAGGAGCTTCTCTATGCAGGAACCCCAGGTCCGAAGGATGCACTCTGCTCCCAGCACTACTTTCTTGGTGGTATAAGGTCCCCAACTCTCTGCTTGCTTCCCTTTCCTTTTATCTCTTGTAAGATAAAAGGTGTTGCAGGCCACACCCCAGGGAAACTCCCTTTACATTGGACCAGGGATGTGACCTTAGCAAGGGTGTTACAACCCCACCCTAATCCTCTTTAACATAAAATTACAATCACAAAATGGAGGACAACCACACAATACTGAGAATCATGGCCTAACCAAGTTGACACATATTTTGGGGGGACACAGTTCAATCCATGACAACATCATTTATGCTTTTAAACTGAGGATGATTATTTACTGGTTTTTCTATATTGGTTCATCTCTCACACTCATCGCATATAGGACATACACTAGAAGATTTGTGCTACTTATGAAGACAACATTGACATCAATTGACCACTTTCCATTTGCTGGGAAATGCATGTATATCATCACTTAGTGCCAACTTGTCATTTAAAAAAAAAAAAAATTGAAAATGATGAAAGTATACAGTCTATCATCAAAATGTTTTAACATCTGTGAAACATTAGAGATAACAAATGTATGGTCTTGTATTGCTTATCTCAATGACATGTAAGTAGCTAGAAAGATGCATTTACACCAATTTTGCAAATGGAGCAACTTTAAAAAATTACTTGAAGGACACTTTACTAACAAGTGTTGTGTATAGTTCTGAAATCTAGGCTGTCTAGCTCCAAATCTTAGATACCTTATTCCATACTAGTCTGTCTCACAATTATTTACAATAAGCAGACATGAAAAAAATAAAAACAAAATCATTAATGCCCATTAAATGAGGTGTGGAAGAAGGAGTAAATGATGACATGCGTCAGAACCTGCCCACTCACACCTACCTGAAGATGTAGAGACTGTTAGATAGTCTTGCATTAGAGATGATGCAGCAAATGGTCTTCGCATAGAACTTCATATGGTGAAATTCATCCTAGCCACATCTAAAAGCACTTTTGAAACAATAAGCAGTTGGAATAGGCTTTGCAGTTCAAAACTCACCTCCTATAGAAAGCCTTTTCTAAGACCCCAGGATTGGTCTATATATCTTTTTACTGTGCTCCATAATAGCCTCTCTCTTTATCTTTATACTTGTACTGATAGCATTGCATTATTATTATTATTATTTGTGCATGTGTGTGTATCTCCAGATAGAGTAAGAGCTCCTTCCTTAGAGGTTGAGCTATTTCTTATTTATTTTGCATGGTGCTGTACACATAGAAGACACATGATAAATAGTTGTTAAATGAATGTCCCTATGATATGAAAAGATACATAGTATATATACCTACATATATATATACACATACATATATATCACTTCATCTGCCCAGTGGTTAAAAAAAAAAAAATGATTTAGCTAGCAGATCATTTTCTAAACATCAATGTTTTCAAAATATCAGGTGTTTGTTTAAGAAAGCATAAATGAGTTTTTTAAATTGTCCCTTTGTGTGACAGAATAAAAGCTATTATTATGTATAAAATATTATTAAATTAGTGGAGACGATATTCAGTGAGATTGGCAAGTTTGAGTAATTTTTGTTGCTCTTAAGAAAGCTTGTCTTTCAAAAAGAATCCTTGAGTATTTCCAGAATTTGCCTTGATTATAGTAAAGGCCAAGTGCCCTGGTGGCACAGTGGTTAAAGTGCTTAGCTGCTAACTGAAAGATCAGTGCTTGGAATCCACCAGCCACTCCATCCAGGGGAAAGGTGTGGCAGTCTACTTCCGTAAAGATTTACAGCCTTGGAAATCTTATGGGGGCAATTCTACTCTGTCCTGTAAGGTTGCTATGAGTTGGAATCGACTCCACGGGCAATGGTTTTTTTTTTTGGTATAGTAAAGGTCAAATGCAGTGAGACTCTTTAGTTCCCTTTTTATCATCTATCTGTGATGAAGGGAAGCAAAGTAGTGTAGTGCAGTGCTTTCACACCATTTTAAAGCAGAAAAACCTATTAGTGAAACACTGCATGGAGGCCAAATACAGAAAATAAATTTGGAATTCTGCTCTTCCCTGGTTGAAGTAGAAGTGAAGACAGTTTTATTAGATGGACTGTCCTCCCACCCCTTCCCACTTACATGTGCATGTGCAGCACGCGCGCACGCACACGCACGCACACACACACACACATAGAGGCGGATTACCCAATAAGCATGGTAAGCACGGGCTTACTTGTGTGTACATACTAATCTGTAGTGACCAGTTTCACATGGTTTTCACCACATGGTATGGTGAAAAACATGAGAAAACTATTCACTACATATGTCGATGTGTTAAGTATAATATGAGCCAGGTTTCTTGCTTTCAGAAAAGAAAGCTAAAATATGAAAAGAGAGGAAACTAGAAGGAACTTGTGGTGAATTGGACTTGAAGTATCAATGTGAACATATGATATCCAATGTGTAGATAGATATAAGGATAAATATAGATGTAATTATGTGTACATATGTTTCTGCATACATCCATATCTGTCTATATCTCTATATTATCTAGCTCTATCCACTGAAAAGACCTAGGGCCAGCAACAACCCAACAGAAATAAGGACACATAACACCTAGATCTAGGCTTCTAAATATTATTCTCCACTAAAAAGAACAGAGATTTCATAGAGAAATAGTTCCATATCTTGGGAAGGAAAAGTACAAGATGAGTGTGGAGTATCTTGTTTAGCCAGAACGAAGTGCTCAAGGAATGATGGAAACATGCCAACATTTCAGTTACCTCACATGAATTAAATACACTGGGAAGAGAGAGACAGAGAGGCAGAGAGCAAGACATGCAGACTCATATCCACATAAGCACAAATGTACAGAAATAGAAAGTGTGAAATAAGACTGAGAGAGAAATTTAAAATTCTCATTGAATGAGTAAGACTCATTTAGACTCACTTTCCATGTGCTTATCATAGGATTAACATTTTGTTGTCTGGAGTTATTGCACAACTTAAGTATGTATTTTTGGTGGAGCATAGTACCTAACTTCCTTGTCTTTCAAGAAATTTGGAAGACAACTACTTGGCCAATTGACTGAAAGAGATCCATATTTGTGCCCATTCCAAAGAAAGGTGATCCAACCGGAGGCAGAAATTATCAAACAATAACAATGTCACACGCAAGTAAAAATTTGCTGAAAATCACTCAAAAGCAGCTGCAGCAGTACATCTACAGGGAACTGTCAGAAATTCAAACCAGATTCAGAAGAGGACATGAAACCAGGGATATCATTGTTGATGTCAGCTGGATCCTGGCTGAAAGCAGAGAATACCAGAAAGATGTTTATCTGTGTTTTACTGACTATGCAAAGGAATTCAACTGTGTAGATCATAACAAATTATGGATAACATTGTGAAGAATGGGAATTCCAGAACACTTAACTGTGCTAATGAGGAACCTGTACTTAGACCAAGAGGTGGTCGTTCAAACAAAACAAGGGGATGCTGCGTGGTTTAAAGTCAGGAACGCTGTGTGTCAGGGTTGCATCCTTTCACCATCCTTATTCAATTTGTATGCTGAGAGAATAATCTGAGAAGCTGGACTATATGAAGAAGAATGCAATATCAGGATTGGAGGAAGACTCATTAACAACCTATGATATGCAGATGACACAACCTTGCTTGCTGAAAGTGAAGAGGACTTGAATCAATTACTGATGAAGATTAAAGGCCACAGCCTTCAATATGGATTACACCTCAACATAAAGAAAGCAAAAGTCCTTGCAAAGGGAGCAATAAGCAACATCATGATAAATGGAGAAAAGATTGAAATTGTCAAGGATTTCATTTTACTTGGGTCCACAATCAACACCCATGGAAGCAGCAGTCAGGAAATTAAACGGGAAATGGGGCCAAGATAGCGGAGTAGTCAGATGCTTTCAGTGGTCCCTCTTATAACAAAGACCCAAAAAAATAAGTGAATCGATTATATATGACAATCTAGGAGCCCTGAACATCAAAAGCAAAGTTGAGGAATCGGACTGAGTGCTGGGGGAGGGAGAGACGGTTAAGAAGCAGCAAGGAGTTGCCATACCTACCCAGTGGGAGCAGGAGCCCTTCAGGCCAGTTGAGCTCATGGTGCATGGTAAGGCAAGCAGTGGTGCTTGGGAGGTGTTTTCCCCATCCGGAGAGACCTAGTGGCAGAGAGTTTACTTGGGCAACCAGAACCAATGAGAAACAGCCCTTGATCAGTGAAAGATAATTACTTGTGTCTGGCCTACTGCGCAGATCAAAAACACCCCTCTTTGGGAAAAACTTATCTTCCATTTACCTCCTCACTTCCTGCTCTGCACTGGGTTCAGGATGGCTTAAGCAATTGCCAAGTCTCCAGGGCTGGAAATAGGACTCATCATGCACCCTGAGTCATTCTCTGGGCCTTGGAGAGGGAATAAATTAACAAACTAGGGAAAAAATAATCTGCTGGCTCCCCTAAGCCAGGAACTCAGGGTAGGCACAGTTCCTTTGCCTAGGCACAGGCATAAGGGGTCCATGGACTTTGAGTGCCTTCCCCCCTGCGTAGACTTGCATCAGCCCATTTCAACAGTGTAGGCCCTCATTACCACAGTACAACAGGATATATACCTGAAATCTAACTTCAACTGTTTCAGCTGTGAAGTGGCAGGTTTGTGACATTTGACACTGCTCTGCCCATTAACCAGGGTCTTCACCTACCCATATCAGGGGCTTGAGGCTCCATCCATGACACCTAGCCACCTGTGACAGGAGCCCAAGAGTAAGTGGTGCCACTCAGTCCTTACAGCCAACAGCACTGGGTGCTCATGGTCCACCTGCAAAACTCACCCCCCTACATGTTCTAGGGAACAGGGACATGATTTCCTCCCAGACACTTATGGGCAGCTGTCGGCCCCCTGCCTTGCTCAGTGTGTGACCCCCCTGCTGCAGCTGGATCCCTGTGTCTACACCAATCACCCATGCCTGTCTAGGACTGTAGGTGAGAGCCTGTACCACACACTTGGTGGTTGACTACCTGGACACCTTAGCTGAAACCATACAGGAGGAGTGGGCAGACTTCTGGGCTCACCTACTTAGTGGCAGGTCTGGGCACTCGGTGGCAGGATGTTGGAGCTTCAGGGGCACCAGTGATCAGGCTAGCTCACACGTGCAGCCTATATGGCTTATCAAAACAAAATAAAGCAAGAAGCTACGACACAGTAAGCAAAAGTAAAATGAATATAATAACTTATTGATGTCTCAGACACAACAGCCAATATCGAACCACGTAAAGGGGGAGACCACAATGGTTTCAGCAAGTTCCCAAAATATTCAAGAAATTTTCCAGAGGAAGAGAATTTCTTGGAATTACTGGAGGCAGAATACAAAAGATTAATATATAGAACTCTTCAAGAGATCAGGAAGATCATTAAAAATGTAGACCAAGCAACAGAGGAACTTAAGAAGATTAGAGAAGAGCATAATGACAAATTTAAAAGCTGCAAGAATCCATAGAGAGACAGCAATCAGAAATCCAGAAGAGTAACAATAAAATTTCAGAATTAGACAATTCAATAGAAAGTCATAGGAGCAGAATTGAGGCAATGGAAGTCAGAA
>NW_004444076.1:6623859-6625602 GCF_000243295.1 Trichechus manatus latirostris
AAGAAAATACATAAAGAAAAACAACTCAGCACAGAAAATTAAGTGGAACAAAGAAAACTGTGAACAACACACAGAAAAAGACATCAAAATGACAGCACTAAACTCACACCCATCAATAATTACACTGAATGTAAATGGACTAAATGCACCAACAAAGAGACAGAGAGTGGCAGAATGGATAAAAAAAACAAAATTCATCTATATGCTGTGTACAAGAGACGCACCTTAGAAGTAAAGACACAAACAAACTAAAAGGTTGGAAAAAATATATCAAGCAAATAATACTCAAAAAGAGTAGGAGTGGCAATATTATTGTCTTACAAAATAAACTTTAAAGTAAAATCCACCACAAAGGATAAGGAAGGATACTATATAATGATTAAACGGTCAGTACACCAGGAGGACATAACCATAATAAATATTTACGCACCCAATGATGGCTCCAAAATACATGAAACAAACTCTAACAGCACTGAAAAGAGAGAGAGACAGCTCCACAAGAGTAGTAGAAGACTTCAACACACCACTTTCGGTGAAGGACAAATCATCCAGAAGCTCAACAAAGACACAGAAGAGCTAAATGCTACAATCAACCAACTTGATCTCATAGACATATACCAAACACTGCACCCAACAGCAGCCAAGTATACTTTCTTTACCAGCGCACATGGAACATTCTCCAGAATAGGCCACATATCAGGCCATAAAGCAAGCCTTAACAGAATGCAAAGCATTGAAATATTACAAAGCATCTTTTCTGACCATAAAGCCATAAAAGTAGAAATCAACAGAAAAAGCAAGGAAAAAAAAATCAAACACATGGAAACTGAACAACACCTTGCTCAAAAACTACTGGGTTATAGAAGAAATCAAGGATGGAATAAAGAAATTCATAGAATCAAATGAGAATGAAAACACATCCTACCAGAACCTTTGGGGCACAGCAAAAGCAGTGCTCACAGGTCAGTTTATAGCAATAAATGCACACATCCAAAAAGAAGAAAGGGCCAAAATCAAAACATTAACCCTACAACTCGAAGAAGTAGAAAGAGAGCCGCAAAAGAAGCCCTCAGGCACCAGAAGAAAGGAAATAATAAGAATTAGAGCAGAATTAAATGAAATGGAGAATAGAAAAGCAATTGAAAGAGTTCACAAGACCAAAAGCTGGATCTTTGAAAAGATCAACAAAATCAATAAACCACTGGCCAAACTGACAAAAGAAAAACAGGAGAGGAAGCAAATAACCCATATAAGAAATGAGATGGGTGATACCATAACAGACTCAACTGAAATTAAGAGAATCATAACAATACTATGAAAAATTGTACCCAAAAAAATTTCAAAACGTAGAGGAAATGGACATATTTCTAGAAACTCACTACCTACCTAAACTAACACAAACAGAGGTAGAACAACTAAATAAACCTATAACAAAAGAAGAGATTGAAAAGGTTATTAAAAAACTCCAAACAAAAAAAAGCCCTGGCCCAGATTGCTTCACTGGAGAATTCTACCAAACTTTCAGAGAAAAGTTAACACCACTACTACTATTTCAGATCATAGAAAAGGATGGAATACTCCCAAACTCACTCTATGAAGCTATCATAACCCTGGTACCAAAACCAAGTAAAGACACCACAAAAAAAGAAAATTACAGACCAATATCCCTCATGAACACTGACACAAAAATCCTCAACAAAATTCTAGCCAATAGAATTCAGCAACATACCAAAAAAATAATTC
>NW_004444076.1:6626736-6627907 GCF_000243295.1 Trichechus manatus latirostris
AAAAAACTGAAACAAGACCCATACCTCACACCCTGCAGAAAAACTAACTCAAAATGGATCGAAAACTTAAATATAAAATCGAAAACAATAAAGATCATGGAAGAAAAAATAGGGACAATGCTAGGAGCCCTGATACCTGGCATAAACAGAAAATGAACCATAAGTAACAATGCACAAACACCAGAAAAGAAACTAGATAACTGGGAGCTCCTAAAAATCAGACACTTAAGCTCATCAAAAGACTTCACCAAATGAATAAAAAGACAACCTACAGACTGGGAAAAAAATTTTGCCTATGACAAATCCAATCAGCATCTAATCTCTAAAATCTACAAGAGACTGCAAAACCTCAACAACAAAAAGACCAATAACCCAATTAAAAAATGGGCAAAGGATATGAGCAGGCACTTCACCAAAGAAGATGTGCAGGTGGCTAACAGACACATGAAGAAATGCTCACAATTATTAACCATTAGAGAAATGCAAATCAAAACTAAAATGATATACCATCTCACTCCAACAAGGCTAGCATTAATCCAAAAAACACAAAATAATAAATGTTGGAGAGGGTGTGGAGAGACTGGAACACATGTACACTGTTGGTGCAAAAGTAAAATGGCACAATCACTTTGGATATCAATTTGGCGCTTCCTTAAAAAGCTAGAAATATAAGTACCGTATGATCCAGCAATACTACTCCTTGGAATATATCCTAGGGAAATAAGAGTCATCATACGAATGGATATATGCATACGCATGTTCATTGCAGCACTGTTCACAATAGCAAAAAGATGGAAACAACTTAGGTACCCATCAATGGTTGAATGGATAAACAAATTATAGTATATTCACACAATAGAATACTATGCAATGATAAAGAACAATGATGAATCTGTGAAACAACATTGAGGAATCTGGAAGGCATTATGCTGAGTGAATTTAGTGAGTCACAAAAGGACAAATATTATATAAGACCACTATTATAAGAACTCAAGAGAAGGTTTAAACACAGAGGGAAAACATTTTTTGATGATTAGGAGGGTGGGGAGGGAGGGAGAGGGTTATTCACTAACTAGACAGTAGACAAGGATTATCTTAGGTGAAGGGAAGGACAGCACACACTACAGGGGAAGTCAGCACAACTGGACTAAACCAAAGCTAAGAAGTTTCC
>NW_004444076.1:6629381-6630928 GCF_000243295.1 Trichechus manatus latirostris
GGAAGAAGTACAGTCAGAATGCTCCTTAGAAGCGAGGATGGCGAGACTAAGTCTCACATACTTTGGACATGTTATCAAAAGGGATCAGTCCCTGGAGAAGGACATCATGGTTGGTAAAGTAGAGGGTCAGCGAAAAAGAGGAAGGCCCTCAACCAGATGGATTGACACAGTGGCTGCAACAATGGGCTCAAGCATAGCAACAATTGTGAGGATGGTGCAGGACCCGCCAGTTTTTCTTTCTGTTGTAGATAGGGTCGCTGAATCAGAACCAACTCGACGGCATCTAACAACAACAACAATCATCCCTAAATGTAAACCAGTTATTAGGTTGAATCATATGAAAGTATCATTTTTATGGGCCAAAATGATTGAATTTTAGCAATTTCCTATGGCTCAACCAACTCTAGCTGGCATTCAACTGAAAATAAAAGGAAAAAAAAAAAAAAAACACCAAAAGATAATATATTCCGTTGGTGGAGAAAATTTAGTTGTGTGGTATTCATATTTTCAAAGTAGAACTTTCCTAATGGTAATTTTCAGTATATATAATTTCCTGTTTATGTGCTGAGGCAGACACTGCTAGTTGTCTATTCACTACTGGTTCTTTCCTTCTTCTTTACTAATATAACCTCAATTTTATTCAGGGCAGCAAGGTGCTCTGTTAAAAAATGTGATGTTGCAGACTCCATTGTATTTGTGGTGGCCGTATGAAACAGCTTTGGCCAAAGAGATGTTACCAGAGGCTACTTTGTGGAGCTTCCAGAAAAGCAACATTTCCCTGATAAAATGTAGCAGATTAATCTGGCATATGTCTTTTGTTCTTAGCATCTTTCTACATTTCCTTGCTCCCTGGCACGTAGATGTGATGTACAGAAATGGAGCAACCATCTTGTGGCCATGAATAAAAGCAAAAATCCTAAGAATAGTTGAGCAGGAACTAGGAGCCTGAATCTCTGTTGATGTCCTTGAGCATCCAGCAGCTACAGATTCCCTACTTTCAGAAGAGATATGTAAGAAAATTAAGCTCTTAATTGTGTTTCCATTATCCGTCTAGTTCCTGTTACATCCAAGTGATACAAATGACGATTTAGAACTGCTAAGTAAGATGTGATCCAGCCTTTAAGTGTTATTTATCACTGCCTAAGCTTACTTTATAATCACTATTGCTGTGCAGTTTGAACCTGTGTAGTACATACCTCCTAAAAATGTCAATTTAAATCTTGCCTTCCACTTACAGACAGCTAGGTAACCATGGAAGCACTATGCAATCTTTGTAAATCTCAGTTTTCCCGTCGATTACTGTTCAAGGCCTATGGGAAGATTATATTTGAAAACATTTATTTATTTATTTATTTATTTAAAAATACTTCTCGGGGAGTTCCGGCAAAATGGTGCTCTAGGCAGAAGCAACATGCTGTCCCTCCACAGCAAAGATCCAAAAAACTAAGCTGAACAGAGAATACAACAATCCTGAAACCCTAAAACAACAAATGAAGAGATAAAGAACTCAGCCAAGCACCAAATGGAGTGAGAAAACTGACAGAGAA
>NW_004444076.1:6637638-6672656 GCF_000243295.1 Trichechus manatus latirostris
AATAAGTCAATCACAAAAGGACAAATATTGTATGAGACCTCTATTGTAAAAACCCATGAAAAAGTTCACACACAAAATGTAACAATCTTTGTTGGTTACGAGGGATGGGAGGGGTCGGGGGGAAATACTAAATGGGCAATAGATAAGTGGTATCTTGGGTGAAAGGTTAGACAGTACACAATGCAGGGGAAACTAGCACAACTTGTGCAAGGAAAGGTCATGGAAGCCCCGTAGACACATCCAAACTCCCTGAGGGTCTGAATTGCTGGGAGGAGGGCTGTGGGGACCACGGTCTTGGGGAACATCTAGCTCAATTGGCATGACACAGCTTATAAAGACAATGCTCTACATTCTACCTTGGTGAGTAGTGTCTGTGGTCTTAAAAGCCTGTGAGCGGCCATCTGGGATACTCCAGTGGTCTCATCCTTTTGGGAGCAAGGAAGAATGAAGAGAACAGGATACAGGGAAAAGATTAGTCCGAAGGACTAATTGTCCACAGCTACCAAGGCCTCCACCGGACTGAGTCCCGTACAGCTTAGATGGTGCCCGGCTACCACCATTGACTGCTCTGACCAGGATCACAACAGAGGGTTTCGGACAGAGCTGGAGAAGGGTGTAGAACATAATTCTAACTCACAAAAAAAAGACCAGATTTACTGGCCTAAAGAAGACTGGAGAAACCCCAAGAGTATGGCCCCCAGACACCCTTTTATCTCAGTGGTGAAGTTATCTCCGAGTTTCACCGTTCAGCCTGGGAGTGGACAGCCCTGAAAAACCAAATGAGACTAACGAGGTACAGGAGTCCAGTGACAAGGGCCAGAAGGCAGAAGGGGACAAGGAAGCTGGTGATAGAGAACGCAAGGTTGAGTAAGGATCTTGTTGATGTGTTGTGAGATTGTTGACCATTGTCATAGGGCAACATTTGTAGTAACTGTTAAATGAGAAACTATTTTGTTCTGTAAGCCTTCATCTTGAGAATAACAGCAGAATTGGAAGAGCGTAGTCAATGTCACTGAACTGTGCATGTAGAATTTTTTGAAATGGTGTATCTTTGGCTATGTGTATTTTCACCAAAGAAAAGGTCAAGAAGTTAGAGGGTTGACATGTTGTGGGGTTGTTAACCAATGTCATAAAACAATATGTGTACTACTCTTTCCTGAGAAACTATTTCTTCGGTAAGCCTTCACCTGAAATACAATTAAAAAAAAAAAATACTTCTCTTGTCAAACTCTTAGACCATAAAAGGGTGGGAAAAAAAAAAAGAATATACAATCGGCCCCTGAAGAGTTTCTAGTGATAGATGCCTGTATGTGAAGAACAACAACAACAACAACAAAGCCAGCCATTTACTAGGTTACAGATTCTGATGGGGTACAAAGTGAGAGTGAAAATACCTAAAGACAAGTGTTACAAACACACGAAGATGAAGACAAAATGGGAACATCAAGAAACGTTTGCTTCTTTCCTTCAGAATCAAACCTTTCAGATTAGTTGTCTATACTTGTGTCCATTCTTTGTCCTTCCAAAGAGTAAATGGGCACACCAGCCCAGGGGCAAGGAAGAGAAGGCAGGAGGGGACAGGAAAACTGGTAATGGAGAACCCAAGGTCAAGAAGGTGAGAATGTTGACGTGTCGTGGGATTGGCAACCAATGTCACTTCCCAAGCCACTCTAAGCTTCTTCCCTACCCCTGCTTCATTACTGCATGGAAACAGCTCTTATTAAAGTCACCAAATATCTCCATGTCTCTAAAGAAAAATGTGCATTTTTCACACCTTGCATTAATTGTCAGCATCTTTGGACACAATTCAATGCTGCCTCTTTCTTGGAAATCTCTCTTCCCTTCTGTGACACCACACTCTTCTAGTTTTCTTCCTTAACTGTCTGCCTTGCCAGCTCATCCTTCTGTACATTATACTACATGTTGACATTCCTCAGAGCTGGATTCCAGGTTTCTTTCTCTTTTCATTCTCTATTCTTAGCAATATTGTCCATACCTATGGGTCAATTAACATTTTATGTTAGTAATTCCAAATTTATAGCCTAGATTTCTCCTTTGAGTTACAGACCAAAACATCTTGCTACTGCATGACAAATTATAGTTAAAATCATACATTGTTTTTGATGGCCTAGCATCTGAACACATTTTTTGTTTGAGGAAATCGAGAGGCATAGCCCTTCTCCCATAAAAGAAGCTGAAAATTTAAAATTTTGCTTTCCCATATTTCCTTGTAGTTAGGGCATGGGATTTGACCTAGGATACGCCAATCAGACACATCTGCCACAGACTTTGAATCCAGAACTGGAGACATAAGGAATAGAAATTTGTGAGACGTTTTCTCTAGCAGTGGTGACAAGGGAAGAATCATCAAGACCTTGGACCATCAACTACAATGGAGTCACCTGAACACAGTGTCCAGTGTTCATAGGGTCAGAGGTGCAATCTACAGTGTCTGTCTGGCAGGGAGTAGGAGGACATTGCACTCAGTTAACATGTATAATCTGCAAAACAACTAGTCTGTACCACACATACGGTAGGTACTTAATATGTTGTTGTTAGTGAAGGAGTGCCAGTTTATAAATACAAAGGAGTGAGCATTTTGCAGACACATTTTGCTCTATATCTGTGGTTGTGGATTATCAGAACCTATTTTAATTCCATTAAAAATAATTTTTTTAAAGATATGATTTCATTTTATTTAACTACAGTATTCTCTAGAGCAGGGAGGAAATTTCAAAATCTGAAAAGACTGTGATTTTTCCCATTTTAATGTAGTCAGAAGCAACCTAGAGTCCACCTTACTTTAATTCTCTATAGAATAAAATGGCAGTGATAGAAGTATTTTCAAGTAGGGCCATAACATTAAATATATATTTTTTTCAAGTAACTTTTAGCTTCAGGGCTTCCCCAAAAAAATGAGGACAAGAAATATTTTTAGTTGTATGTATTCCTTATTTCAACCCAGTTCTTAATTCCACATAGTAACATTGTAATCTTTAATTTGTTAGAACACACGAGGAAAAATAACCTCAGAGCTATATATCAACTTTCTGAAAAGTGAATTTAAAAACGAGATCTTAATACTAACGCTAAGATGAACATTATATGTAGTGCAATGTATATTTGTTTTAGTTAGTTTCCTATATGATGGAAAAAAATCTGAGTATCTGAAATACACAAAAAGTGTTAAGAAAAGACCACTTCTTTTGGTGCATTTCCTCAATTTTCTGAATCTTTTGTTAAGTTCCGCACTAGTTTACATGAATAATTGGTCACGTGCTGAAGCTTCCCTGTTTTCTTATACCATATGCCCCTGGAGCTTTCCTGCAATATTTAAGCAAGACGAACAGTTGCAGAATTGTGTTTGGCTCTATTATGCAATTTCTTGGTGGAAAATGACCAATGAGCTTAAGTTCCTTCAACAGAGAATCAGTCTGCCTCATTTCCTGGGGAAGGAAAGCAATGGATTCTTACTGACAATGGGAAAACACACAAAATTTTAACTCCAGTTTTACTCTACTTTGTAATAATAATCATTTGCATTTGTCTAACATGCTATAGTTCATTTTGTTGTTGTTGTTGTTAGGTGCTATCGAGTCAGTTCTGACTCATAGTGACCCCATGTACAACAGAATGAAACACTACCTGGTCTGGCACCATCCGCACAATCATTGTTACGCTTGAGCCCATTGTTGGAGCCACTGTGTCAATCCATCTCCTTGAGGATCTTCTTCTTTTTCACTGACCCTCTACTTTACCAAGTATGATGTCCTTCTCCAGGGACTGGTCCCTCCTGATAACATGTCCGAAGTATGTGGGATGAAATCTCATCATCCTTGCTGCTGAAGAACATTCTGTCTGTACTTCTTCCAAGACAGATTTGTTCACTCTTCTGCCAGTCCATAGTACGTTCAATATTCTTTGCCAACACCATAATTCAAAGGAATGAATTCTTCTTCAGACTTCCTTATTCACTGTCCAGCTTTCACATGCAAATGAAGTGATTGAAAATACCATGACTTGGGTCAGGCCCACCTTAGTCCTCAAAGTGACATCTTTTTTTTTAATACTTTATAGTTCATATACTACTTTCATATTTACTGAGATACATTTTTTACTTTTTTATGCAGAATTCTTTCTTCTTAAAAACATATGAATTTCTTGTATTTGCCACGTCAGCTTAAATCTTTCCACCATCCATTTTTCTGATAAGAGTTTCAGCACACATTTTTTTGGGTCTGTCCCACAAATGTGATGTGCTCAGTACTGTTAAGATTTCACACACACACACACACGCATGCACACACACACTTAAGAAAGAACATCTGCTCCAAATCCAAAATTCGATGAGGAGAGGATCAAGTACACAGGTATAAAAAATACAAGGAAAAATTAGTAACATGTGAAAAGACTGATAAAATGAAAATACCAGAGAAGTTCTGAAAAGAACAGAAATAGTCATTAGGATTATTGAGCACCAATTATACACTAGGCACTTTGCACCTTATATATTATGTCAAACATTTGCAATTATTCTGTAAGACAAATATTATCTCCATTTTACAGATAAAAAACAAAAATAGACTCAGAGTTCTTGAGTGACCTATCCAAGATCAAAACTAATAAATGGAAGATCTAGAAACTAACAGCAAGTATAAAGTCTAGATATTTGGCTATTGTGGTAAAGCTTTATAGAGAAGTGCCATTTGAACTGAGCCTTTTCATTTGGGCTGAACTGAGTCTTGAAGAGAGCAGGATTCTGAATAGGCAAAGAGAAGAGCATAGGAAACCAACTACCTGAGTACAAGTGTAAATCAGATCGCAGGCAGCTGGAAAGGAGATCAGGCGATGGAGTGAAGTAAAGCACTCAGTACAAAGATGAAAGTTGAAGGAAGAATGTGATCTCTTAGATACACCTGAGGATGAAGCCAGTATATGTGGTGAAAAAGAACACTGGGCGCTAATTGCTAGAGAAATTAAAGAGATTGGAACATGAAACAGCTTTAAGGAGAAGAAATGAGAGATGAAGATATATAATGTATCAGGTCAATATATAAACTAAGTTCGAAAAACTTCCCACGTCTCTGTTTCTGACCCTTTACAGAAAAAAAAATTCTGGTACCAGATTTACTTTGTACGTCAGAGACTGCAAGTGGTTACCAGCATCTTTATTGTCCTTGTCTTCTGGTCAGAGTGATTTCTTTTTCCATTCTTCCTGGCAATTAGCTAAAACTCATATCTCATTTCTGGCCAATGAAATGTGAGTAGAAGTAATGTGAGTAGAAGTAATGGCCCATAAAACCTCTCATATATGATTCTAGCTTTTTTTCCTGCATCCACTGAATGAATAGAGAAAACTTCAAACACCTACAGGATGACAGAGGCACAAGAAAAAAGGATTTTGATTCTCTGGGTGACCATATGGAGCAGAGACTATCCTCTGATCTGCATAACAATGTCAAGTAAACAGAAAGCAAACCCTTTTTTGTGGTAAACCATTGAAATTTTGGGATTATTTGTTTCAGTAGTTTCCCCAACCTGATACCCTTGCTGGATAGTCTCATGTTGTAACTGTTGTGTCTAGCCTAGAACCTGACTCTCCAGTGCTATCCCCAAGAGACTCAAAACAGTGCTGGAGAAAATTACCCAACCCTGTTGGGTAATGCTTCAACTAGGCTCCCATTGTTGCCTAGTATTTCTTCTGTGTGCTCCTGGCTATAAACTGTTCAAAATTCCCTCATGATCTATTATAAACATTGACCTGACTTCTAAAATTCTGCCTGCTTCTCACATTCAGCAGAATGAATTACCCTCTTTCTCCTTATTGAAGTGCTTATTTAATAATTGTGTCCATTTTTGTTGCTGTTTTTGTCCTTCCCAATTGGTGTTTTATTATTTCACTCCCTTTCTGTTGTCTTTTAGATTGTTTCATGTTATTTTTAAAAACAGATTTGTTGAACTATAATTAACATAATAAACTGCACATATTTAAAGTATACAGTATGGTAAGTTTTGACATATACTACAGTGGAGAAACCATCAAGATAGTGAATATACTCATCACCTCCAGTAGTTTCTCTTGTCCTTTTGTAATCTCTCTCCCCTGGTTACACTCCCACTGTCCCAGGCAACCACTCATCAACTTTCTGTCACTCTTAAAATAGCTAAAATTAAAAAGACTGAGTATACCAAATGTTGGTAAAGATGTGGAAGAGCTGGAATTCTCATACGCTGCTCGTGAAAATGTAAAATGGTACCACCACTTAGAAAACCAGTTGGCAGTTTTTTTAAGAAGTTAAGTATACATCCGCCATGTAATCCAGCCGTTCTACTCCTAGGTAGTTACCCAAGAGAAAAGGAGGCATATTCCATACAAAGACAAATATAAAATGCTTATGGAAGCTTTATTCGTAATAGCCTCATACTGGAAAGAACACAAATGTCTGCTAGCAGGTAAATGGATAAATATAGTATATCTAGACAATGGTATACTACTCAGCAATAAAAAGGAAAGAACTACTGATACATGCAACAGTATAGATGAATGTAAAAATAATTATTGCTTAGAGAAACCAGACCAAAAAATATATAATGTATGACTCCATTTTTTTAAAACTGTAGAAGATAAAAGTAACCTGTAGAATTTCTTAGTGTTATTTTACTTGAATTTTTCATCTTATACTGTTAGTGATACTTGTTTTACTTATGTAAGTCCTTCTCTGCCATGAGATCATGAGAATATTCTAAATTTTAAAAGAATTATAGTTTCATATTTTTTCTATGGCTGTCCAATAATCTCATCATTCTTTATTGAAAAGTCTGTGCTTTCTGTACTGCTCTGGAGCATCACCTTTGTCATATCAAATGAACATATGTATGTGGGATTTATTTGAGCTTCTGTATTCCATTTCATTGGTCAATTTCCTTATCCCTGCATCAGTAGCACAATGCCTTAATTATCATGGCTTCATAATAAATGTTTGTACATGGGAGGCTTTTATTGGTCATGCCAGAAAATGTTGGTAGAACGAGTCTTTTTTCCTTGTTCTTTTTTAGGGCTGTCATACCTATTCTTAACCTTTTGAGCTCCACATAAATTTTAGAATTAACTTCTTACATTCCACTATAAAACAAATCTGTTGAGATTTTTATTAGGAATATACTGTATTTATGAATCAAATTGGGGAGAATTAATATTTTTAGAATGATAACTATTTCAACCTATAAACATCATTGTTGTTTTTGTTGTTGGGTGCCGTCCAGTAGATTCTGACTTATCGTGACCCCACATGACGAGTAGAACTTCCCCGTAGGGTTTTCTTAGCTGTGATCTTTACCAGAGCAGATCTCCAGGTCTCTCTCCCTCAGAGCTGCTGGATGGGTTCGAACTACAAACCTTTCCATTAGCAGGCAAGCACTTAACTGTTGTACCACCAGGCTTCTTATATAAACATGATATATATCTTAATTTACTTAGATTTTCTTTAATGTCGCTCAATAGCTTTGTATTTTTCTTTTACACATTTTGTTAGATTTATTTCTTGATAAATGACATGTTTTACTACTGCAAATGGTATATATTTTAAATTTTCTATTTGTAGTTGGTGTAGAAAACGACAATGGATTTTTATACATTGTTTTAGTAAACATCGAACTTCCAGTGCCCCTATTACTTATAATAATTTATCTATAGATTCTTTTGGGTTTTATAAATCAATAATTATCTCCAAATAATGACAATTTTGTTTATTATTTTACAATATTTATACCTTTTGTATGTTTTCTTGCCTTATTTCATTGGCTAGAACCTCAAGTACAACGTTGAATAGAAGTGGTGTTAAGCTGGGCTTCTTGTCTTATTCCTGATCATAGAGAAAATGTTATCAGTGCTTTACTAATAAGTGTAATGTTTGCCGGGTATTTCCATTTTGTTTACTTTTTCTTTTATAAACTCTTTACTAGATTAAGGATATTTCCTTTTATTCATAGTTTTCTAAGAGCTTGTTTCCTATAAGGATTTTATATTTTTTCTCAAATGATATCTCTAGATCCACTGAAATGATCATCTAATTGTTCTGCTTTCTGTATGATGAATTATACAGGCTGACTTGAATGTTAAACATACCTTAAATTTCTGGAATAAGCTATATGAGATCATAATGTAACATTATAAGTTTTTAAATGTATTACTAGGTTTGGTTTGCTAATATTTAGATGATAATTTTTACATCTATGTTCAGGAGTGATGTTAGTGGTGTTTTCTTACTTGTAAGCTTTTTGGTATCAAGGTTACGGTAGCCTCATAAAATAAGTTATGGAGTGCTTCTTTTTGTATTCTCTGGAAATTTTTGTAAAGTAGAATTAAATATGTCCAAGAAACCATATGAACATGGAGTAAAATTGGTAGATTTTTTATTACTAATTCAAATTCTTTAATGGACTTTGATATATTCAGGATTTATTTTACTTCTTGAGTTGGTATGGGGTGTTATATTTTCTCTATAATTTTAAAAATTACTGATTTTTAAATCTGCCTTTTACATTCCTGAGATGTGTTTATATCTCCCATCACAATTGTAGATTTACCTATTTATGCTGATAATTCTGACCAGTTCTGCTTTATGTACTTTGAAGCTAAGTTATTGGGTTTACACAAATTGAAATGGCTATAACTTCTCAGTGAACTGAATCTGTCATCGCATCTGAATTTCCCATTGTTTTGATGTCTAAATTTTCCAGTATGCTGGTCTGAAGTTGTTTATACCTACTCTATTTAATGTCTTTATCACTTATAGTGATGTCTCCTTTACTTTCCTGATATTGTTTCTTTACTTTCTCTCTCTGTCTCTCTTTTTTATTCTAATCAATCTCACCAGAGATTTTTCAGTTGTATTAGTCTTTTCAAAGGACCAACTTTTGTTGGTTCTCTTTATTATATATTTGTTGTCTATTTCATTAATTTATTAGTCATTTCCTTCTACTATCTTTGACTTTATTACATTTTTGCCATTCTTTTCTTAAAATCATAACATGAAGGGTAAGCTCATTAATTTTCAACTTGTGTTATTTTCTAATGTATGTTTTTAAGGATATAAAGTTCCTTTTCTTTCTAATTACTGCTTTAGCTATATCCTACTAATTTTTATGTGTAGTAAGTTTGTTATGATCTAGTTTCTAAATATTTTATAATTTTCATTGTAATATCTTCTTTGACACTTGGGTTAATTTAGAATTGTGTTCCTTAATTTCTAAAGATATAGGAATTATATGGGAATCTCTTTTTGTTATTAATTTCTAATTCAATCATATTCCATGTGATTGCAATTCTTTGCTATCTCTTGAGACTTGCTCTATAACCCCAGATACAGTCATTTTTATAGATAGTTTGCTTTAAAAATAGTGTGTATTCTGTTTGTACGCTCAACCCATTATATTTAATTTGTCAAAACGTTTGTATCATTACTGATTTTTAAATTTGCCTTTTACATTCCTGAGATGTGTTTATATCTCCCATAACAATTGTAGATTTACCTATTTATGCTTATAATTCTGACCAGTTATGCTTTATATACTTTGAAGCAAAGTTACTGGGTTTACACAAATTGAAATGGCTATAATTTCTTGGTGAACTAAATTTGTCATCGTTCTGAAGCTATGCAATTTATCTCTAGTATTTTTTAACTTAAAGTTCCACTTTTTATAATATTAATAAAGCCACACCAGTTTTATTTGGTATTAGCTTTGTGCCCAATTAAAACCCCTACATGCAGATAATTCAAAGGAATTGCCATTCTTAGTAGAGTGATCATAATGATTAAGAGCAAAGATTCTGGATCCAGGTATAATAATGTGAATCTGGGTTAGCAGCTTAATAACAGTGAATTTAATTTAAAAAAAAATTAACTTCTCTGGGTCTCAGTTTCCTCATATGTAAAAATGGGGATTATCATATTAACTACTTCTTAAGGATATTGTGAGGATTATATGAGACGATATATTTGAAATGTTAGGGATGGTGCTTTGCAAATAGTAAGCACTATGTAAACGTTTTCTGTTATTATTTTTAGTGATGATGGCGTAACTGAGGGAATAAAATTTATAATACTTCACTACCTCCATAGAGCGCAGTTCTTGTTGAATAGAGAACATTCAATGAGCTTGGATAAGTGAATATGCATCAAAGACACTTCTGAATTACTCTGCATAATAAAAAGGAGGTGAATTAGAAATTTTGAAGAACTAAGAAGGAACCAAAGGTTAAGGCATTCAGTGAAGAAAAGGTCAAAGAGAGGCTTCCAGTAGTATTATGGCCAAGAGGAGGCTTTGTATTGAGGATTTTCAGTCTTTTGTGGTGGGGAGTGAGACGGAAATATTTTCTTCGTTTCTTCCATGAAATTGTCAGTGAAGTCTACGTCAGTCACTAGTTTTCGTGTATACTTTTTTAAATGAAAATACTGCCGATAACTGGGTTAAATTAGCAACATCTATTGATCACTTGGAGCCTTGGTCGTGCAGTGGTTAAGAGCTACGGCTGCTAACCAAAAGGTTGGCAGTTCGAATCTAACAGCCACTCCTTGGAAACCCTATGGTGCAGTTCTGCTCTGTCCTGTAGGGTCGCCATGAGTTGGAATTAACTGGATGTCAGTGGGTGTTGATCACTTATCTTCTAATCACGTACTCCAAGCTTGGATATGTTATCTTGTTCACACTTTCCAACCACCTTGAAAGTTAGTAATTCTTCTTCTTTTAGATGAGAAAATTTGGGCCCCAAACTAAAAACAAAACAAAACAACAAAAGAACAACATTAGTTTTACTAAGAATAACATACCAGAAGGTCCCAACACTTGACCTCCACTTTCTGGATAAAGAAAAAGCTAATTATTTTTTATCCTTATTTCGAATATTGGCCTTATTTTTATCTGTATTTTTGACCTGTCGGTTTCAGGTCAAGAGTTACTGAAAGCTTACTATGGACTAGGCCTGAGATAAAAATGGGGAATAAGACATAGTGCCTACCATCCAATAGTTCTAATGCATAAGAAGAGTTGGAGAATAAAAAGATATTTTCTGGAATGTCTACTGTGAAGGTCGCAGGGTCCCAAGGAAACATAGAGGAAGTGCCTTGATGGTATGAAAGAAAGAAGTCTTCCCAGGGAAAACTACATTTGAGGTGAGTCCTAAAGGATATGGAGAAGAAAGTTTAAGGAAAGGAGAGTAAAACTAATTCTGGCTGAGAGACTAACCCCTTGCCGTCAAGTTGATTCCAACTCATAGCATCCTTATAGGACAGAGTAGAACTGCCCCATAGAATTTCCAAGGCTGTAAATCTTTACAGAAGCAGACTGCCACATCTTTCTTCCGTGGAGTTTCTGGTAGGTTCAAACTGCTGACCTTTCACTTTGCAGCCAAGCGCTTAACCACTGTGCCACCAGGGCTCCTTGGCTGAGGGACTAAATGGTGCAAACGCATTGAAATGAGGAATCATGAAATAACGCTGAGAGCTGGTAGTTCAGAATGGCTGGAGTCTGGAGCAGAGATCTCAATGCCTGGATCATGAGGGTGAGCTAGGGAAGTGATGGAGGATGTGGCTCCCCTAGAAACTACTCTCATTCCTAGAAACTACCTGGACCTCAAATCAGGTTGAGTCCCCTACCCAAAGGAATTTTCTAACTACTGTTTTTTCTCTCAAGCATTCATCATGAAACTTAATTCCTCTAAGCATATACTCTGATTTCCATTTCTCGTCAATATATTTGTACTCAGAATCCCCATATTTTCCTATAATTGTGCTATAGTGAGGGCAGTTTAAACCAGAGAACAAATGATTATATGAGGCAAGACTTCTTAAGTGTATACCTCTTGGTAAGAGATGCTGATCTCATCCTCAATTTTATAGGTTCTTTAATGTGCTTTGAGCACTTTCTCCAGGGATTGTTCATTTATAACACAGGGATGCCTCTTCTTGGGGCTAGATACCAGATCTGCTACTGGGTAAAGGAAATACCATTTAGTAAGCACCTACTGCATGCTGCAGTGGGTGCTTTACTCATATTATTTCAGTTAGTTGTCACCACAACACTGTGATGTAGTTATTACTTTATCCCCATTTTATACAGATGAGGAATTCAAAATGGAAGATAGTGTTATTTTCACTGATCTCATACCTGCTAAGTTTTATAGCCAAGATTAAACCTAAGATGTTTTGATTTCTATCCATGGGAAGAGTGCACCAAACTGACTGGAAGCAATAGTGATGATGATGATGATGATGATGACAACAATGACCTCGGTTTGATTCCCTGCCAGTTCACCTCATGTGCAGCCACCACCCATCAGTCTGTGGAAGCTTGTGTGTTGCTGTGATCCTGAACAGTTTTTGATAGAGCTTCTAAACAAGACAGACTAAGAAGAAAGGCCTGGCAATCTACTGAAAAATCAGCCAATGAAAACCCTATGGATCACAATGGTCTGATCCATAACTGATCATGGGGATGACACAAGAGCAGGCAGTGTTTTGTTCCGTTGTACTTGGGGTTGCCATGAGTCGGGGGTGTGACTAGACAACAACTAACTACAACAGCAACAATTATAACTTACTGGAGTCTATAAGTTGGGAAATGATTTCCATTTTGTAGGTGAGGAAACTGATGCTCAGAATGTTTAACTAATTCTCCAACATCCAAATGGGTAAAGTTGTAAGGGCATATACTCAAACCAAGTCTCTCTCACCATGAAATACTTTTCACCATCAGTCGAGTAATGATAAAAATGGTCGATGAGTGACAATCAGAATAAAGAGACTTTGTTGGTGGAGGGAGTATTCCATCTAGGGTGTGGTAGAGAACAGAGAATGAGTGATGTTCTCCTGCTGAGAACACTGAACGTGTGTCTTCATAAATCAATGCAGTGGAAACACTGAACATGCTATACTATCATTTTTTTTCTTTTATTAGCAATTCTTATCAGTCACAAAAAGCTTTTGCCACTATCTTTACTCATGATAGATAGTATATGGTATAATTATCATTCTGTATGTCTCACCATCTTCTTAGGAGACATTTTAGGTATTGAGGAAGAAAAAAGGTGTCTCAACCCGTATAAAAACATAATTACATTTTGTTACTTGAACAATCTTTCTTTATTAATTGGTAGTGTATCTTTTTAATTCCCAGTGGGTAAAGTTAGAGTTTAAAAAAAATTATAGTTTGGCACCTCAGACAACAGGCCTGGTGATCTGCTTCCAAAAGGTCACAACCTTGAAAACCCTATGGAACAGTTCTACTCTGCACACATGGAGTTGCCATAAGTTGGAATTGACTGGATGGCAATTAACATCAACAACAAAGTTCGATTTTAGCCTGCAAAATTGATATATGCGTGATAGTTTTACAAACTTAAACCTTTAAACAATCTGTGACAAGATCAACAAACTTTAACCAGAAATTCCTTTCTGGTTTTTTTGGCCTATAAACACTCTCTTTGGAGAAGCAAATTTTGAACTGGCTTTCTCTGAAGTTAGTATCCATATGGCAACTCTGAAATAAACCTAGACCCTTGCTCAAGATCAATACGTCTGAGAAATTTTCTTTAACATTGCTTTGTTCTTTGAACCTGAGCTCCTTGAAGCATGAAGTGTTTCTTTCCCCTATGGCCCAGTTATCTGGAATGAGGTTAGGTAACAATGAATGTGCTTCAAATGTTCATTGAATAAATGAATGTTTGAATGAATTTACCAACTGCAGGTTTTGCTTCACTTTTACACTGCTTATTAATTAGAAAGATATCCCAGATGAGCCTCCTCATCCATTTATTATTCCGTTGCAAAAAGTGTCTGTTTGGACCACTTTTCCAGAATTCTCAGGTATGTCCTGTTTGGCTTAGAGTCTTCTGGTGAGACTTGTGAGTTCCACCGCCAGCTTGGGATACAAGCTCTCTTTTCCCTTTTTGCCCCTACTAATTCACATTACATTTGGGGACAGGATTTTTTTTTTTAATTGTACTTTGGGTGAAGGCTTATAGAACAAATACTTTCTCATGAAACAGTAGTGCACATATAGTTTTATGACATTGGTTAACAACCCCACAACATGTCAACCCTCTAACTTCTCAACCTCTTTTTTTGGTGAAAATACACATAGCCAAAGATACACCATTTCAAAAATTTCTACATGCACAGTTCAGTGACATTGACTACGCTCTTCCAATTGTGCTGCTATTCTCAATAAAAAGGCTTACAGAACAAAATAGTTTCTCATTTAACAGTTACTACAAATGTTGCCCTATGACAATGGTTAACAATCTCACAACGCATCAACAATATCCTTACTCAACCTTGGGTTCCCTATCGCCAGCTTCCTTGTGGGGACAGGATTTTTTTCACACTCCCTCTCTAATATCCACAGGTTTTGTTTTTCAATCTTGAAAAGAATGGTAGGGATTTGAAACATATAAAACAAGAGAGAAGTAGCCCTGAGACTGAGAAGAGGTCACTACAGTTAGTGAGAAGAGTCTGACTCATGGGAGGAAAAAAAAAAAATTAACAAAAAGCAAATCAGAAGAAAAATTATGAGCACATTTGGGCAGCTGCCTGAGGGAATACCAAAGCATAAGTGATGAGAATAGGAAATGTATTAATCTAGACCACTCTTGAGGTGGTGAAATTCCTGTAACTGCTAGGGGGAATTCTTTTCCTGGCTCTTCTCTGCCTGGCTATGTGACTTTCCTGCGTCTTTGCATCCTCACTTTCAAATGAAGGGATTTAACTAAGTGACCTATAAGATCCCTTCCAATTCTAACATTTTATAGAGGGCTCACATTTTTTAGAAAATTAAATGATTCTTATATTTGTCTCACATATTTGTATGTAACCTCATATAATTTGATTGGTCTTTATAGTTTCTTTTTTATTTAGCCTATGTTTGTTGGGAGCCCTGGTGGCGTATTGGTTAAGAGTTCCAAAAGGTCAGCAGTTCTGGTATTTGAACAGTGCGCTAGGCAGTGGACATAAAAGATGGGTAAGATAAAGTCACATTCATCTAATACCTCCCAATCTATGGGGGCCACAGCTTTAGAAACAGCGGCATAGCAATTGGGAGCAGAGGGGATAGCTGGGAGAGGAGAGCAGAGATGGAGGTTGAGTGAAAAGCATAGGCGCAAAGGAAAATATAATTTCCTATGGTACAAGAAAGACCACGACTTTCTGTTTATAATAGTAAAGACCGGTTATGATTTTTATTTTTACTCCTTTGTTTTATGAGGATGGTTATGGCTGGCTGTGTGACTGTGACTACTTAAAAGGTTATGGAGGGATTAACCTGCCTTCCCACACCTCCTATAACAGAGGATAGTTGATTCTTAGCTTTACTGATGTGGTTGCTAATCTAACCTGGCCTATAGATTTGTGTTCACTGTACAATAGCTGCTTGGAGGTTTGGGATGTCACTCAGTTATTCCTCATAGAGTTTGGTTCTGATCCAGATATTTGAAATTCCAGGGCAGCCGTGAGAATACAATAGTCTAGAACTGTGTGGGAAACTTGACGGCCCTCCTGGGTCCTGCAGGTAATATAATGCGTGAAGCAGATGCACATAAGACAACAGCAAGTAGTGTGGTTAATGATTAACCAGAAAGGGAATATTTCACCTACAAATATTCAAATTCTCCTTTTTTTTTCTTCCTTCCCCTCCTTTTAACATTATGCCTGCAAGCACAGCAAGGGCAGCCCTAAGTCCCAGTATGGGACTTCTGGTGGTCAAGAAACTTCTTCCCTGCACTGTGATTCTTGATCACTGATGCCTAGTCCAGTGCCTGACACATTGTAGCACTTTACTGATAGTAGCTTTTGTTGGGGTAGTTGCTGTTCACTTGTTTGTTTCCCGCCTTGTTGAAAAGGTGTTTAAGTTTGTAAAATGGCAGCTATTACTAAGATGATTATTGGCCACTGTCGTAGTCATCTAGTGCAGCTCTAACAGAAATACCACAAGTGGATGGTTTCAACAAAGAGAAGTTTATTCTCTCACAGTCCAAATTCAGGGCATTGGCTCCAGGAGAAGCCTCTTTCTCTCTGTTGGCTCTGGAGAAAGGTCCCTGTAATGCATCAGTCCTTCCCTGGTCCGGGAGCATCTCAGTGCAGGAACTTCCAGCCCAAAGCAAGTGCTCTGCTCCCGGCACTGCTTCCCTGGTTGCGTGAGGTTCCTTCCCATGTGTCTCTGCTTGCTTCTCTCTTTTGTATCTCAAAAGAGATTGCATTAAGACACTATCTAATCTCGTCAACCTCATCAGTATAACCTCATCACAGTGATAGAATTTACAACACAGAAGGAGATCACATATAATCTCATCATAGTGATAGAGTTTACAACACGTAAGGAAATTCCATCAGATTACACAGTCATACAACACTGGGAATCATGACCCAGACAAGCTGACAGATATTTTTGGGGGACACAACTCAATCTATGACAACCACAATGCTGGGGATTTAGAGCCAAATATATGAAATTAGTCTAATAACTCTTAAAACATTTTTCTTGAAATATATATACACAGAAAAGTACACATAAGAGCACAAACTGAGCACAGACCTACCTCAAGAAGCAGAACATTATCAGTATCACTGAAGCCCAGGCCACTTCGTACTCCTCTGGAAGGATTATTTTCAATAGCATTGGCAAAATGTCTGCATTTTTGAGTCACCAGTATAGATAGAAATTATTTTACTTCTCTCCTCTATCAGACTGTGAAGAACATAGGCAAGGACTGGGTCTTTTTTCTCCTTTATATCCATGGTACCTATTGCAATGGCTCAGAACAGGTTTCACAGTGAGTCTGCTGAGCTGTGGTTATTCCACTTGCAATACCCAGTGCCCAGGCATCTAATGAGGAACCTCAGAAAAACTACATCTCCGGGTCTCAGTTTCTCATTTCATCTGTTGAATTTAGCTCTTTAGATGTACATAGAGCTCTCAGAAAAGAAGGATATTCTAAATGCAGTCTCTCTGGTTGAATGTTAAAACCTTGGAGTGGAAGGGCAATGGTGGCAAACAGGGTTAATTAGTGTTTTGTGTCTATTAGATAATTCACAGCTCCTTCCAATTCAATGACCAACATTCTTAAGAAATGTGTTGGGTGGAAATTCCCGTTTATGCTTGCTTATGAGGGTTGATGAGGCTTAGGTAAGTAAGTTGCAACACTGGGGAAAAGAAGAGAGAGGACAAGTACCAACAAGAAAATTACACTCAAGCGTTTGCTGGTTTGCCAAATAACTGTGGGAAAATTAGGGCAGGATTACAGCTTGCTGGCAAGTAGCCTCTCTATTCGTTTTTCTGGTTTTTTTTAACTGACTTGCAGGGCAAAATTTGGTGGACACCTGTTTTCTTTGTGCACTATAATCTTTAGCCATAGATGTACCTCTAATTAGTTCAAAATGTCCTTATGTTAGTCTAGTTCTGTGTTCAAGTGCTACTGAGCTCTCACTAAAAGAGATCATACTATAGTATAACATGGGAAGCCAGCAAGCTGTGAAGGAAGAGTTCATTGGTCTGTCTGGAAACATCTGTGGGAGTAACCAGATGGCTTAATTAGAGGTGAACTGCAGGCTGAGTGAATGACAGAAAAAGACAGAAATGTAGGTGATTCATGTCTGAGTAGAGAAGAACCGGAATGCTCATGGATTTTCCCACTTTTCAAATACTGTAGTTGAGTTAAGAATTGAGAATGAATAATCATTCTTCTCATGCCCTATATGCGTTTTTGAAACTTTTTTTTTTGGGGGGGTGAAGAATTTGCTGATTCATGGGTCCTACACAAGGATGGCCATCTCTAAATAGCAGACATTGCCTGGCTTGGAAGTCTCAGACTCAGGCCATTCCTCTATGTAGGCTGATGCTGTGGAGGTATAATTTCAAGAATACCAGGAAAGCCTTCACTCTCACATTTTTTTCTCCCAGTGAAATTTCTAATCCCCCGATAAAGTATTCCTTCTTTCATCAAAATCAATTGCTGTCTCAAATTTTTGTTTTAAAATTCTGATATAAGGAGTAACAAGTAAAGTTCTCTCTAAACCTCTCGGGAAATAAAGGGCCTGGGAAAGGCTGGAGGGCTGTGTGACACTGTTTCTTGAGAATGCAGGCCATTGGGGACTTTTCTAATCCTGGATTTTAGAATTTTGGAATATTAGGCAAAGGCCAGCAAGCAGAAGGAAGGCATTTGAGGTGGACAGGAAGAAGTAAAAAGGGAGATGAGGGTTCAGAAAGTGAAGGAGGTGAGTAGAGAAGACCAATTCTGGATTTTGGACTAATGACTGTATCTTTTTGAGCCATTTCTTCATCTGTAAAATGCAACCAATACCACTTATTTCAGAGATTCTTGGCCAATGATTACAAGAAACTCATTTTCCTTTGCCTTTTTATTTTACAAAGCAAATCGTGAAAGATTTAAAATTTCAAGAGAAATAGATAATTAGAAGGGTCTTTTCAGATATCTCCCATATTTGTTCCTCGGCCCTCCTGAGATAAGATTTCTTTATTTCCTTTCAAAGACTCATTAAAAGGACACTCTTTGGATCTTAGGATGGGGACTAGGTATTAAAGAAGCCTGCCCAAGTTCATAGTTCATGGATATGATCTGACCAGTAATTCCAAAGGGAAAGATAACCTCATGCTTTTATTACCTTCAAAAGAATAAAATGTTGTTGCTTATCTAAGTAAATTTTTGGAAGGCTTTCTGATACTATACCCTAGATTAGACCCACTAGTTACAGCTGATGAAACCCAGATTTTCGCAGGAGAGAGAAGATAGTTTTATGTCAGATATCTATCAGTCTTGACCCTGCAAGCTTCTAGTAACATCTCAAGGTCACTGCACATTACATCTCTAGGTTGGAGAGAAGAGTATACATGATACTGTATGTAACTGCCTAGCAGATACTGCACCCAATAGGCATTCATAGTAGTAGTAGCAGATACTGCACCCAATAGGCATTTTAGTATGCAATAGGCATGCATACTAAACAGTTTTGAGGATGGCTTTCCTAGATTTCCTTTAGCAGCCATGTATTTTATGTTGAAAAGTTGATTGCCCTTTTTCACTGATTAAGTAGGTAAAACATCAACTTTCAGAAAATTTGCATTTCATGACAAATTATATTTGTTTCTATGAGTACTCAGTAGTGTAGTCACCACTGAATTAGTAAAGTAGATATTAATGTATTAATGCCACAGCTTTAAGAAACAAAAACAAAAAATATATCTGATTAATTAAATGACCGGGGCCATTGGGATATCTTAAAATTGTTCATTTCCAGGTGGTATGGAATCAGTTGAATGCAGGAATTTAGACTTTTTCTGAAGCAATTTTCAGCATCTACCCCCTGTTGAAATAATGAGTTTCAGAAGCTGAATTTTTAAATTATGGGATAGATCTTCTTTTCTTTCTCCTTGTCTTAGCCTGGGTTCTCTAGAGAAGCAAAACCATTGAAGCATATATATATATACAGAGAGAGAGAGATTTATATCAAGGAAATGGCTCACATGTTTGTAGAGGCTGGAAAGTCCCAAGTCCATGGGATGGGTCAGGCACATCAGGCTGGAGGCTTCTCCTGACTCATATAGCTTCAGGGACTGATGAACCCAAGACTGGTAGGTAAGACGGTAGGCTGCTAGCTCAAGTCCCAAGAACCAGACATCAGATGATGATGAGCCGAATGTAGGATCCAGAGCAGAGCAAAAGCCAGTGAACTTTGCCAGAAAGTCCATATATATTAGATGCAGGCCATACCCTCAAGGAAAATCCCTTTCAACTAATTGGCTGCTCATAGCAGATCTCATCATGGAGGTGACTGCAACTGTCAAACTACATATTAACTACCAAACCACTGAGAATCATGGCCCAGCCAAGTTGATAAAAACCTTATCCATCATAGTCCACCCCTTCTCAACCTGGCACCTGTACATATCTCCTTAAACCATAGATAATCTCTAAATAAAGACAATTATAAAGTCATATCTGTGCCTAACATGATACAACTAACATGTACAGTTGAAAACACACTAGTTCCTGTTTACATCTTATATTTTATAAGTGAAGAAAACTAAAATTTTTGATGAACACACACATGGAAGAAATACTCATAACAATTACAGTTCTTGTTCCTGCAAGTGATCATGTGGTTGTGACTGGTATTTAGAACTACTTTTTTCCACCACCCATTCCATATTCCCTTTACCCTCAGCAAGCACCTCAGCTGGTCATGGTTTTTTGCCTGGTGAGTGACCTAAACCTTCATTCCTGAAGGGTCTGGGCCATTAGTAGTCATGTCAGAATTAGGTTGCTATAGTTTTCTATTGACTTTAATGACAGGGCATGGTAGTATTAAGAGATGTCCTAAGGGATCGCCTGTATTCCAGACATACTCTTCTTTACCTCCATTATGTAATATCAATCCGATTTCCTGTTGGTAATCAGGATTAATTGCACCAGCCAATACAGTAACTCCCTTCTTTGCCTATTAATTTAGAGGCATGAGGAGCCCAAAGTAGCTGGGTGGTATTCTGAACTTCCAGTTCAGTGGAATCAGTGTTGTGTCTCCTGGTGGGAGCATTCCTCCCTTTGGAACTAAGACCTCTAGACATGAAGAGCATAGGGTCACGGGGACAGGAAGCAAAAATTTTTCAAGTGGGTCATTAGGGGTAATAGTGGGTAGTGCCATTCCCATTTCCACCATTTGATTCCTGAACCTGTGAATCCTGGCTATGGGAGAAACAGAACCATAGACTAGATGCTGGTTTAGAGCATATACAGCCTCCTGGAGAACACTGCCCCAATCTTTCAAGGTTTTGCTACCTAACTGGCACTATAATTGTGACTTCAGAAGGCCATTCCATTGTTCTATCAAGCCAGCTGCTCCAGGTTGATGGGGAACATGGTAAGACCAGTGAATTCCATGAGCATGGGCCCGTTGCCACACTTCATTTGCTGGGAAGTGAGTCCCTTGATCTAAGGCGATGCTGTGTGGAATACTGTGATGGTGGATAAGGCATTCTGTAAGTCCATGGATGGTAGTTTTGGTAGAAGCACTGTGTGCAGGGAAGGCAAATCCATATCCAGAGCAAGAGTCTATCCCAGTAAGAACAAAACACTGCCCTTTTCATGATGGAAACCAACCAATGTAATCAGCCTGCCACCAGGTTACTGGCTGATCACCTTGAGGAATGGTGCCATATCAGGGACTCAGTGCTGGTCTCTGCTGCTGTCAGATTGGGCACTCAGCAGTGGCTGTAGCCAAGCTGGCCTTGGTGAGTGGAAGTCCATGTTGCTGAGCCCATGCATAACCTCCATCCCTGCCACTGTGGCCACTTTGTTCATGAGCCCATTGGGTAATGATGGGAGTGGCTAGGGAAATAGTGCACTTGTAGGGGAAATCCTAGGGAAATAGGATGACTAGTTTCCACTGGTATCCACTTGATTATTAAAATCCTTCTCTGCGAAGGTCAGGTGATGATGAACTGAATGCAAGATCCAGAGCAGAGCAAAAGCCAGCGAGCTTTGCCAGAAAGTCCATATATATTGGAGGAAGGCTACACCCCTAAGGAAAATCCCTTTCAACTGATTGGCTGCTGATAGCAGATCTCATCCTGAAGGTGGTTACATTATATTAGATCTCACCGTAGAGGTGACTACATAATTACATAACTGCCAAACTACATCATAATTCTCAAACCACTGAGAATCATGGCCCAGCTAAGTTGACACACAACCTTAAACATCACACTCCTCATTCTTATTCTTGTTCCTATAGTAAAATTAACTCCTTCAGTTTCCTAGCTCTGATATACTGGTATTTTGAAATTAATTTATGTTCACCCATGAACAAAATCAGTTTTTTGAAACCTGTAATCATTATGATTGTGATTGTCATTAGGCTGTCCACAAATATTCCATTTCTCATTCTTTGTGCCACATGGAAAAACTGCACTCCCCCATCCACTTTGAAGTTAGGCATACTGATGTGATTTACTTTTTCCAGAGAAATCTGAAAGTGGCACGTGTCAACTTACAAGCAGAAGTTTTAAGAGCAATGCTCAGTTTGCTCCATCTCTTTCCCTGCCAATGTATCATTGAAGATTAAACTTCCATCAGTCTGGGACCCTGAGAGTGACTAACATGAGCAGAGCCCCTTGCTAACCTGCACTGGACATGTACAATGAAAAAGGGAAATAATTTTGCTATGTTAAGCCACTGAGTTTTGGAGAATACTACAGCATAATGTAGCCTATCATAATAAAACACAGTGGTATAAATTCTTAGTCTTTATCTTCTCAGACTGAACACACTAGTTGCTAATGATAGTCTTCATGCCAATGAAAATATGGTCCATCTGTTGACTGTAAAATGATTGGAGGCCTTTACTGACACCTAAGTTCCATATTAAGGAAGACTGATCATACTACCTTTAACTCATGCCCTGGTGACACTGTTGGGTAGAATTAAATTTACTCTGATGTGGGTGGACACTTGATACTTACAATGAAGAAACTTCTTAATACTCTCTACATGGCTGGTGAAATCTCTTCAGACTCCATTAACATCATCATCATCATCACCACCAGCATTACCAGTTTATGCACTTAACAGTAAATTACAAGTTTTTAAAGTTTGAAGGGATAAAATAAATTATCTTTTGTAGTGCAAATCACAAGCCTTACTATTAATAAGAGCTTTATCAAGGAGCATACAGGTTGGTTTCTTACTTTAACTTGTAATATTTTTCTAAATCTTTACACTTTATAACTCACTTCATTCATTTATTGATTTTTTAAATTAAATTTTCAAAAGTGAATATTTGTTGTTTAGTGGAAGAGCCAAGATTAGCCTCATTTATTTTTACTTGAGGTCAGTGTTGTTTCTAAGATATGACAAATTAATAGCATTTTAAATTAAAACAAAACAAAACAAAAAACTATGGTTAGGATTCCAGACTGGTTTTCAGCAGCTTTCATATTTATGGGGCATCAGGTAGTAGAGTTTGGCAGAAAATATTGACAATACTTCAGTATAATTTGCCCATTTTACCAAAGGTATTTAATCGCAGTGGTGAGACTATATCTAGGCTGGGGCTGCTGACAGCTGAGACCTTTGTGATGAACAGTCTGTGAGCTCTGAAAGAAGGCTGACTGAATCTTCTGAAGGGGGATTCTCCCGGATGCCAAATCCAATCAATTGTATAGAACAATTTCACTCCCTATAATGACCATATGTATTACCTTCTTTCTTCCCTCTTTGCCTCCTTCTCTTCCTCTTCTCTTTCTTCCGTAAGGCTCCTGCAAGTGCACTGCCAGTTTTAGACCCTGTGGTAGGAACTGAATTTGGATAAGCCGTAACTCTGCCCTTCAGGAGTTCATGTCTAAGAGAGAGGACAGAGAAGTAATTGCAAAATTACAATATAATATAATATGTGTAATTCTCTAGGCTCTATGAAAGCATGGAGGAGGATTTTCTAAATCGTGGTAAGTGCAGTCTTATTCCTTACCTTTCTACAACAGTTTTTGCTGTTCAAAGAATATTCCTATTACCTCCATAACATCCCAGGAGATAGACAGTAGCATGTAGTGCAAATCACAACTGCCAAGCATGGGACTAATGTTCTAACTAATGAACTGGGAAATATGCTCCAAAAGAAGATTGCCACTTTAAAGTCATCCCCTTGGGAAGCTACCCGCTAATTCCAATGATGCTGCCTTTCCTTAAAGCATTTTGAAATTTACATTTTGTCAGACTGTCAATTCTTCTAGAGCAAAGATTTTTTTTTTTTTTTTACTATTGCAATATCTAGTGATTGATTAATGCTGAAGAACAGGTTAATGGATACAGAGACAGTGGAATATGTTTAACATAATTGGTGGGTAATACTTGTTTCTGGGGTGTTTTTGGATTTCTAGAGACTTGAGATCTCCTGATTTAATAAAATCATGATCAGACTAAATGATGTTTGGAGTTCAAAGTGAGGCATGACTGCCCAGGAATGGAACTGGCTTTCTTTCAGACTGGCTCTGAAGAAAACCAGAGCAAAAGTAGGAGGAAAAGAGAGTGGGGTTTGATAACTAGTAATGTCATCCTCAGATGTGAAGGGTGCTGGGTGTAATGTAGGAGGAGGTTGCTATATAAAACCGTAAGTGCTTTCTAAGGAAAGCGGATTGTATTAGAGGCATAATTTCTTCTGACAACAAAAACATCATCCCAGCGTTACTCAAACCCTGGAGGATTTTGAATAAGCAAAAATAGTTTTAGAACTGAACTTGGGGATTGGGCCAGGAGAGGGCTGCATTACTTTGCACGATGTGAAAAGATTTGGAGTTCCTAGGAGCATGCCAGGAAGCCCATCCAGAAGGAGAAGGAGGTGGGGAAGGGAGAAAGAGAAGCCAAAAAAAAAAAAAAAAAAAAAAAGGGGGAACCGTTACATCCCTTCACTGGATAGCCAAAAGACAAGGGTGGATCAAATGAGGATTTAAGCTCTTTGCTGCTTACATTGTCACAAGTATAACAAGTACCTTACATGCATGATCTTTTTTTGTTGTTGTTTTCTGATCAAGGAAAAGATATAAAAATCCATACCTAAGTCACAGTCATGCATATCAGGAGCACAATGCAGGGGGAGTTGGAATAATCCATAAATAGAGCTTATTTTTGGGAGTAGGAGCTCAGAGCTAGAAGTGACACTGGAAAGCTAAGTCCTCCAGAGATTTGTAGAACTCTTAGGAAAGGCTATGATTGTGACTTGGGGTGTCTGGGTAGTCTTAAGCAGTAGGCTTACTCAAATTGATATATGAGTTTCATATGAAAGATAATGCTAGACATAAAATCTTTGCACCTTGGTTTTTATTATACAAAAGTGGTCCTGAGTTCATTTTTTCTGTCCCTTTAGACTTGAGGGCAGGAAACATATCTTATATTTATGTTTGTGATGAATCTATTCTCATATCAAACATTCAGTAAAAGTGTAGTGAAAAAATGAACGAATTAACGATTAATCGCCTGCATGCATAAATAGATGAATGAGAATGAGTGTTTATTTTCCTAGAAACATAATCTAAACACAGGGCATTTTAAATGACAGAATACAAGAAAGGGCCCAAATCAAAACTTTTCAAACATCAAAAGGAATTTTGCTTGACTTCTTCCTTAGAGACTGTTTTTGGTTTGCTGCTTTTAAATAACATCTGTCTTCATCCCTTTTTTTCTAGAATCTCTCTAAACCACCACCACCACCACCATCACCTCGCCTCACCAAAAAAGGAAAAAAAAAAAAAAAAGTCCTTCTCTGAAAAACAAAAGAGGAAATGAGTAAAATTTTGTTTTCACTCCTGAATGAATTCTTCTGATGAAAGAAGAACCTGGAAACATTTTCCATTATATTCAGCTGAACCATTTTTCAGTCTGCATAGCCCACTGTCTAATTACAAGCTTAAAATATCATTTAAGAATGGAGTAAAATCCAAACAGCCAATTGCTTCCCCAGTCAGAGTTACTGGTAACGTGCATGGTCCGCAGCTGGTGAGAGTAAAGAGGAAGTGTTTAAACCAGAAGATGTAATCATTCCTTGGTCATGTGAGGGGAGGCTATATAAGCTTTCTTACTGGTGTTCTCATAGAGGCTCCATATCACCCAAAATAGAGGTACCAGACCTCTTTAAAGAGCTCAAACAAGGTTGGTAACAGGAGTCCATGCATAAATCTGAACCCTGGGGAGGGATTATTGATAGAAAACTAGAAGCATCAATTTGCCCTGTTCCCATCTTTTTCCAAGACTTGTGTTGAGAGCTGGCCAGCATGAGTCAACTATTGTTGCTAAGCAGTCGACCAGGGCACGGTCTATTAGTGCAGAAAAAACAGTGTGTGTGGGAGGGAGCCTGGCACTCTTTTGTAGGTCTTGGATTGTTACTGCACAGCAGAGGATCTACGTAAAAGGAAACTAGCTTCGTGACTTTTTTTTTTTAATGGAGAATACTCAATTTGAACCAACAGAACTGTGTACCCTCCCTTAAATTCTTCTGTTTATTTTGGACAATTTGATTCCCAGGATTTGTGGAATGATTTGATCCTGGTGAGGAGTGTGATGTCACGTGAGAGGAATAAAGGCTTATATAAAAAGTAATTTTAGAGGCTGGAAATAGGTGTGGGGAGTAAGACATCTTCTGCCCTTCAATAGCTTACAGCAGGGCACAGTGTGGCAGATGAGGAGGATATAGGAGCGAACAGATACACAACTGACTAAAATGTATTATGATGCTGGCTGTACTAGCCCCATGACCTAGGTGCCATGAGAGCTCAGACAAAGGAGAATCATGCATCCCATCATCCTTTTCACCGCCCCTACACTCCACATCATTGCCTTAATGTATGTGTGGGTTTAAAACAGTGGTTAAAAGTGAAGCTTTCAAGTCCCTTCCCTTTCCAGATTACTTATCTTTAAACAGAGAACTTCCAGTGGAACAGTGGTTCTAAGCTCTGGGCTGCTAACCAAAAGATTGGTAGTTCAAACCCATCAGCCTCTCCCCAGGGAGAAAGAGGAAGCAGTCTGCTTCCATAAAGATTTACAGCCTTGGAAACCATATGGGGTATTTCTACTCTGTCCTTTAGGGTTACTATGAGTTGGAATCAACTCTACATCAATGGATTTGGTTTGGTTTTGGTGTCTTTAAACCAGTGGTTCTCAAACTTAGGTCGTATCATAATCACCTGAGGGAGCTAACGTCTTTAATGAGCCCGGGCCTCAGTTACTAGCTCTCCAGGTGATTTTGATGCTCACCAGAGTTTGCCAGTCATTGCTCTAAACTAACTCCAATGCCTGGATTCAAATCCCAGATCCATCTCTCAATAACTGTGGGGTTTTGCGGGACCTCCTTAACTTTTCTGCGCCCCTTTCCTCATCTGTAAAATATCTTCTCAAGGTCACTTTTACAATTATGTGCAACCATGTATGGGAACTTAGCACAGTTCATTGCACATAGTAAGGGCTCAAACACTTGTCACTACTGTAGTTATTTAGTAGATGAAAGGATATAGTTTGGTGGTGAGGAGGAGAGAAGGTGAGTTAGGCAATGGGCATGCGACGTGAAGTCCTTAGAGCCAGAGGGTCTGTTGTTTGGAATGGGGAGATAGGGCTGTTTGTGTAAAGAAAGCAAGACCAGGAAACCACTGTGAGGGAGGGGAGGGATTATATCCCTGGGTAGAAGATGGCTAGAGCCTCTAAATTCCAAGGTCAGAACCACAGATTTTGTTTCATTGTTTTGATAACTGGGGGTGTCTGAGTCATCTAGTGCTGCTGTAGCAGAGATACCACAAGTGGATGTCTTTAACAAAGAGTTTATTCTCTCACAGTCCAGTAGGCTACAAGTCCAAAATTCAGCGCATTAGCTCCAGGGGAAAGCTTTCTCTGTCAGCTCTGGAGGAAGGTCTGTGTCATCAATCTTCCCTTGGTCTGGGAGTTTCTCTTCGCAGGAACCTCAGGCACAAAGGATGTGCTCTGCTCCCGGCCCTGCTTTCTTGGTGGTATGAGGTTCCCATGTGTCTCTGCTTGCTTTTCTCTTTTATATCTCAGAAGAGATTGGCTTAAGACACTAGCCAGTCTTGTATACCTCATCAGTATAACTGCCACTAATCCATCTTATTAGATCATAGTGATTGAATTTACAACACATAAGGAAATCCCATCACATTACAAAATGGTACACAATTATACAATACTGGGAATCATGACCCAGCCAAGTTGACAGATGCTTTGGGGGACACAATTCAATCCATGACAGGGGGCTACTAAGAACATCTGAGAAGAATGACACGAGTAGCCTGATATTACTGATAAGTTCTCATTCTGGCTATATGTGAGAACTGTTGTTTGAATTACCGGTGCCTTGATATTTTATAAAGTTCCCTTAAGTGATTTTAATATGCCACATACTAGGGAAAGTACACTTGCTTTATCCTGGGAAGCTCCAACCTTAAAATATCCCCTGTACTGAACTGTTTCATAACTTCCTTAGGGTGAAGACTGTCTGCAGTGTGGTCACCTGCTGACAAATCTGCCCCCTAAATCACTGGTTTCCAAATTTTAAGGTGCATAGGAATGTCCAGGATACCTTATTTAAAAAAAAAAAGGCTGTAGATTTGGGGAGGGGCCTGAGAGTCAACATTCCAATAAGTTCCCACATGCTGCCTCTTCTGGTCCTCTGAACACATGTGAGTAGCAAGGCCTTAAATTACACCTACTCATAGCCACTGGGTGAGTTGAGTTCTACTGTGTTACATGGGGTAGCTATGAGCTGAAATCGACTCGATGACACCTAACAACAACAACAATATAACCTTGTTCTCACTTCAATTTTGGTGCAGAATTTAAGAATCCAGGCTTTGGATTCAGAACCTATTGGCCTCTACCTTCTACTAGCTGATTAAGTCTGAGCAAGTTTATTGACCTTACTAACCTCAATTTCCTCACCTATAAAATGAAGATGTGTGAAGATTAAAAAATATAAAAATTCTTAGTTTGCTTCTAGTCCCTTGAGTCATCACAACTCTGCCAATCTACTGCTTCTCCTCTTGCCTCTCTTCCCTTTCCACCCAGGCTACAAGCTTTGGTCAATCATTTTGATCATGACTTTCATCCATTCCTTCTTTCAACAAATATTTATTGAGCACCCTCTATGTTCTAGGCATTGTGATAAGCTCTAGGAATATACTCAATACATTTAGTGGTATACCGGTAAATGCATAATTACTGGCTCTCTGAGCATGTGTACATATACATACACCCCTATGTACATAAGTTTTTTGAAATACATTTTACAAATATACAAGATGTATATCATGGTTTAAAGTACTCTTTATTGTAAATTCTATGGAGCCAGTTGGTTCCCAGAGAATTGATTTCTCGTTTTTTTGCCAAGTTCTTGGATCCTTAGCTGACTTATGATTGCCGCTGATGAATGAGTGTAGTTCCCACATGAATGTCATTGATATTTTTGTTTATATTAACTAGTAAACTGAATGTAAAAGGAGGACATATGTTGTAACTTCACTCATTTATCAATGACATGAGCAGCTTCTTTGCTGAATTTGAATAGGTTTTGAATACTGGAAAAATAAAATTTCTTCAAATTTTGGTGCTATTTACAAAGTGATGGCTATAGACACAACACACTTAAGTTTAATTCATATCATTAACATAGTAATCATTTTTTTTTTAAGTCTAGACCTTAAAAACAAAACAAGAAATCTAGTCAGCAAGTAGTGTTTGCTGTTTTCCATGGTATTGACACTCCCACTATGGCAAATTTCAAGTACCAGACTGTCACTGAACAAGGAGTTGGGAAGAGATGTGCAGTACTGCATCAATATATAGTATCTATACTATCGATATACAATCAATGAAATTAACCTCAAGAGCATAGATAATAGTAAAATTTATTAAAATAAATAGGAAGTGATGAGTTCCGAGTATGCATACATCTTTGTAAATACAATTTATTTGATTGCAACTTTTGCATTTTAATAATAGCTATGTTTAACAACATCTGAAAGCTGGACAATGAATAAGGAAGATCAAAGAAGAAATGATGCATTTGAGTTATGGTGTTGGTGAAGAATATTCAATATACTGTGGACTGCCAGAAGAGTGAACAAATCTGTCTTGGAAGAAGTACAACCAGAATGCTCCTTAGAAGTGAGGATGATGAAACTTCGTCTCTCATATTTCGGACATGTTATCAGGAGGGACCAGTCTTTGGAGAAGGACATCATACTTGGTAAAGTAAGGGGTCAGAGAAAAAAGAAGACTCTCAACGAGACGGATTGACACAGTGGCTGCAATGATGTCCTCAAACATAGCAATCATTGTAAGGATGGTGTAAGACTGGCACCATTTTGTTCTGTTGCAAGTAGGGTCACTATGAGTCAGAGCCAACTCGAGGGCACTTAACAACAACAATAACATGTTTAACTACCAGCTGGCAAAATTCCTGAAAATTTAACAACAGGTACACTTTGACTGATATGGACTGTCTTCAATACAGCACTGACTTGTGAACTAGACTCAGCCATTGACCTCATGAAGCTTGAAAAGGAGACAGAGAAATAAATGGACATGGGTCTTACAAGAGAGATACCTAAGCCAAACTTGGAGTGGTCAGCATGGCAGGCAGAATTTTGGCCCCCATCAACTTTGCTTTCTGGTGTTATGCCTGTGAATATGTTACATTATATGGCAAAGGGACCTGCAGACATATTTAAGATTACAAATCAAAGTGGCCTCAGAATAAGGAGATTGTCCTGGGTCATCTGGGTGGGCCCAATATAATCACATTAACCCTCAATGCAGAAGAGGAAGGCAGAAGCAGAAGCCAGAGAGATTACAAGCATGAGAGAGGTGTGATACACCATTGTTGGCTTGAAGATGAAGGGGTTTACATACCAAGAGAATGGAAATCTCAGCCCTACAACAGCAAGGAACTGAATTCTGCCAACAACTAGTGAGCTTGGAAGAGGACCCTGAGGCCCAGATGAGAAACACAGCCCCTGTTTAAACCTTGATGTTGGCCCAGTGAGACCCTAATCAGAATTCAGCCTGGACTTCTGACCTACCAAAACTGTGAGATAACAAATTTGTGTTGTTTAAAGCTGCTGCACTTCTAGTAATTGTTTTGCAGCAATAAAACAAATACTAAAGTCAGTAAAGAAATGATCAAATTAATAGTTATCTAGGAAGATTGAGGGTTGGGGGAAGAATGTTCCAGACAAAAGAAGCATGTGCAAAGTCCTAGAGACCAGAAAGAAAACAGTATTTGCAGGGATCTAGAGGTGTTCAGTATGACTGAGTGTCTCTACAAGAGGATGAGGAATGAGAAATAAAGATGGGGAGGAGGTGGGTCCTATCATAAAGAGCTTTTTAAGCTAGGAGAAAATTTTGAACATTATCCTGATGGCAAAGGCAGCCAGTAAGTTATTTGAAGCAGGAAATAACATGATTAGTTTGCATTTATGTAGAATCAATGAAAGGGGGATAGACCAGAAGCAGGCAGATCAATTAGGAAGTTTTTCTCCTAGATCAAACAAGTATGGTGAGGATGGAGAAAAGTAGATTGAGATACCAGACCCTGCATACTGAATATTGCCTCTTCGTTTGTTCTTTCTTACTTCTCAATTTAGTTCAACAATCGCTTGTTTAGTAGCAACTATGTCCGTGAGTGTTGCAAATGGTTAACCCACTTAGCTGCTAACCGAAAGGTTGGTGGTTCGAATTCACCCAGAGGTGCCTCAGAAGAAATGCGTAACAACCTACTTCTGAAAAATCAGCCATTGAAACCCCTATGGAGCACAGTTCTCACTCTGACACACATGAGCTCACCATGAATGGGAATCAATTTGAAGGCAACTGTTTTGTTTGTTTTTATGTTCCAGGCAGCAGAGCTAACAGTTGAAGCTCCAAAACCTCAGCAGAAACCTTGTTGCTGCCCTTTCTTTTTTGGACGCCCTGTGGGGTAATATAAATACACTTTAGGATTTCAAAAACTAGTTCTCGCACTTATTAGGTGCGCAACCTTGGGCAAATCACTTGTCCTTTCTTAGTTTAACTTTCCTGATTTATAAATAGCTGCTATAGCTGTTTCAGAAGGCTATCGTTAGAATTAAATTCAGAGTATGTAAGAGAACTTTCAAAGTCATAAAAGTACTCTTAAATGGCTTGTTTTATTTTATCTCTTTACCTTCCATGGAGCCATGGACACCTACAGCTGCTAATCAAAAGGTTGTTGGCAGTTTGAATCCACCAGCTGCTCCTTGGAAACCCTATAGGGCAGTTCTACTCTGTCCTATAGGGTCACAGTGAGTCAGAATTGACTCGAGATGGCAACGGGTTTGTTTGTTTACCTTCCATGTACTCTAGCTCCTCTCATATGCTTTTTAAAAATTTTTTTCATTGTGCTTTAGATGAAGGTTTACAGAGCAAAATTAGCCTCTCATTAAGCAATTAATACACATACTGTTTTGTGACATTGGTTGCCAACCCCACCACATGTCAACACTCTCCCCTTCTCTACCTTGAGTACCGCATTACCAGCTTTCCTGTCCCCTCCTGCCTTCTTGTCCTTGCCCCTGGGCTGGTGTATCCCTTTAGTCTTGTTTTGTTTTATGGGCCTGTCTAATCTTTGGCTGAGGGGTGAACCTCAGGAGTGACTTCAGTACTGAGTTAAAAGGGTGTCCGGGTGTCATATTCTTCGGGTTTCTCCAGTGTCTGTCAGACCAGTTAGTCTGGTCTTTGTGTGTGTGTGTGAGTTAGAATTTTGTTCTACATTTTTTGCCATCTCTGTCCAGGATCCTCTATTATGATCCCTGTCAGAGCGGTCAGTGGTGGTAGCTGGGCACCATCTAGTTGTGCTGGACTCAGTCTGGTGGAGGCTTTGGTAGTTGTGGTCCATTAGACTGGACTAATCTTTCCCTTGTGTCTTTGGTTTTCTTCACTCTCCCTTGCTCCAGATTGGGTGGGACCAGTGGAGTATCTTAGATGGCCACTCCAACCTTTTAAGACCTAGACACTACTCACTAAAGTAAGGTGTAGAACATCTTCTTTATAAACTATGTTATGCCAATTGAGCTAGATGTCCCCTGAAACCATAGTCCCTCGCCCAGTAACTTTGTCCCTCAGGGAGTTTGGATGTGTCTATGCGGCTTCCATGACCTTGCCTTTGTCAAATAGTGCTGACTTCCCCAGTTGTCCCAGCGGCGACGGTAATCGGGACGGTGAAGACAGTAACCAACTACACAACTCTTACAGAGAAGTGGGACCAGGAGGGTCACTCTGAGGAGTCGACCCCCACTTCAGTCCCAGGAGTTTATTTTATAGTCAATACAGCAAGTGATAAAGCAATTAACAAAACAATGGGCTTTGGGAGTGGGCAAGGGAGAAGGAATTCAAGTAAACAAGTCAATCAGTAAAGGGACAATAGGTTTGGGAAAACACATCCGGACAAGTCTCGACATGTTGGAGCCAGGTCTCGACATGCTGTGCAGCATAGAGGCCTGTGGGGGCTGCAGTTGTCAATAGTGCAGCCATGTTTAAATAGCATATATCCCCACACCCAGTATTGTGTGCTGTCTTACCCTTCACCATAGTTACTGCTTATCTATTGTCTAATTAGTGTTTTTCCCTCCCTACCCTTCATATTCTTTTTTGTTCCTCTTCTTTCTTCAATTTTTCTTAAGAACTTAATTCAGCAAGTAATCACTGAGAGGCTATTATATACTACTGACTTGGCTAAATGCTTATATATATGTTTGTTTTACACACACACTTCCTGTCCCTCAAGGAGCTTAATGTCTGAATATTTAAGGATATAGAACAATACTCATATTTTTTTAAAAATAAACTTTATATGTATATTTTCACCAAAAGGAAAAGGTCAAGAAGGGAGAGAGGGTTGACATGTTGTGGGGTTGTTAACCAATGTCATAAAACAATATGTGTACTGACTGTTTAATGAGAAACTATTTGTTCTGTAAACCTTCACCTGAAGTACAATTAAAAAAAAGAAAAAAAGACGTTTATTTTTTAGAGCAGTTTTAGGTTTACAGAAAAAGTACAGAGGGTTCTCATTTACCCCCCTCTTCCCTGCATAGTATCTTCTATTATAGATATTCTACAACTTATGACAGGGTTCCATTCCAATGACTCCATCCTAAGTCAGTTCTGATGTAAGTTGAATACCTCATTATTATTATTATTATTTTTAGTTTTCATTATTGCCTTTTATTATCAGTATTTTTGTAAATGATATTGTACAACAATTTCTGGATTTGGTTGGATAACCTTTCGTTGGAATAGGCACAAATATGGATTTCTTCCTGTCGGTTGGCCTGGTAGCTGTCCTCCAAATTTCTTAGCATAGACGAGTGAGCACTTCCGGCACCACATCCATTTGTTGAAACATCTCAGTTGGTATTCCGTCAATTCCTGGAGCCTTATTTTTTGCCGGTGCCTTCAGTGCACCTTGGACCTCTTCCTTCAGTACCATTGGTTACTAATCATATGCTACCTCCTGAAATGGTTGAACATCAACCAATTCTTTCTGGTATAGTGACTGTGTATTCCTTCCATCTTCTTTTGATTTCTTCCTACATTGTTTAACATTTTCCCTGTAGAATCCTTCGATATTGCAACTTGAGGCTTGAATTTTTTCTTCAGTTCTTTCAGCTTGAGAAACGCTGAGCGTGTTCTTCCCTTTGGTGTTCTAACTCCAGGTCTTTGCACATTTCATTACAATACTTTACTTTGTCTTTTTGAGCTGCTACTTGAAATCTTCTGTTCAATTCTTTTAAAAAAATTTTTTTTTTATTGTACTTTAGATGAAGGTTTACAGAACAAATAGTTTCTCATTAAACAGTCAGCACACATTGTTTTATGACATTGGTTAACAACCCCACAACATGTCGACACTCTCCCTTCTTGACCTTGGAGGACACTTTTTTTTTTTGGTGAAAATATACATATCCAAAGTTACACCATTTCAAAAGTTTTTGCATGTACAATTCAGTGACATTGATTACATTCTTCCAGGTGTGCTGCTATTCTCACTATCCTTTTCCAAATTATTTCATCACCATTATCTTCAACTCACTGTCCCCTAGGCTTCCCATCAAACCTTTTTAGTGGCTGTTGTCAATTTGATCTCACATAGATAATTCTTTTTTTTTTTTGTACTTTAGATGAAAGTTTACAGAACAAATAGTTTCTCATTAAACAGTTAGTACACATATTGCTCTGTGACAATGGTTAACAACCCCACAACATTGCAACACTGTCCCTTCTCAACCTTAGGTTCCCTATGACCAGCTTTTCTGTCCGCTTCTGCCTTCTAGTCCTCGTTCCGGGACTGCTGTGCCTCATTAGTCCTGTTTTGTTTTATTGGGCTGTCCAATCTCCGGCTGAACTGTAAACCTCGGGAGTAACTTCACCACTGAGCTAAAAGGGTGTC
>NW_004444076.1:6680624-6726965 GCF_000243295.1 Trichechus manatus latirostris
TGATGTTCTAGGGTTTCAGGATTGTTGATTCTCTGTTTGGCTTAGTTTTTCGGATCTTTGTTGTGGAGGGACGGCGTGGTGTTTCTGCCTAGAGCGCCATCTTGCCGGAAGTCTCCAAATCTGGTCTTTTTTTTGTGAGTTAGAATTCTGTTCTACATTCTTCTCCAGCTCTGTCCAGGACCCTCTCCTGTGATCCCAGAACAGTCAGTGGTGGTAGCCGGGCACCATCTAGCTGTACTGAACTCAGTTTGGTGGAGCCCATGGAAGCTGTGGTCCATTAGTCCTTTGGACTAATCTTTTCCTTGTATCCTGTTCTCTTCATTCTCCCTTACTACCGAAGGGGTGACACCAGTGGAGTATTTTAGATGGCTGCTCACAGTCTTTTAAGACCCCAGACGCTACTCACCAAGGTAGAATGTAGAACACTGTCTGTATAAACTGTGCCAATTTGTTCAATTCTTTTACTTCATCATTTCTTCCCTTTGCAAGTAAAGTTTTGCTGAAGATCATTCGGAAGCAGCTGCAGCAGTACATTCACAGAGAACAGCCAGAAATTCAAGCCAGATTCAGAAGAGGACATGGAAACAGCGATATCATTCCTAATGTCAGATGAATCCTGGCTGAAAGCAGAGAATACCAGAAAGATGTTTACCTGTGTTTTATTGACTATGCAAAGGCATTCAACTGTGTGGAGTGTAACAAATTATGGATAACATTACAAAGAATGGGAATTTCAGAATACTTAATTGTGCTCATGTGGAACGTGACATAGATCACGAGGCAGTTGTTCAGACAGAACAAGGGGACACTGCGTGGTTTAAAATCAGGAAAGGTATGTGTCAGAGTTGTATTCTTTCACCATAGTTATTCAATCTGTTTGCTGAGCAAATAATCCAAGAATCTGAACTATATGGAGAAGAACATGGCATCAGGATTGGAGGAAGACTCATTAACAACATGAATTATGCAGATGACACAACCCTCCTTGCTGAAAGTGAAGAGGACTTGAAGCACTTACTGGTAAAGATCAAAGACCACAGCCTTCAGTGTGGATTACACCTCAACATAAAGAAAACAAAAGTCCTCACAACTGGACCAATAAGCAACATCGTGATAAACTGGAGAAAAGATTGATTATTGTCAAGGATTTCATTTTGCTTGGATCCTCAATCAACATCTATGGAAGCAGCAGTCAAGAAATCAAAGGATGCATTGCATTGGGCAAATCTGCTACAAAAGACCTCTTTAAAGTGTTAAAAAGCAAAGATATTACCTTGAAGACTAAGGAGCACCCGGCCCAAGCCATGGTATTTTCAATCACCTCATATGCAGGTGAAAGCTGGACAATGAATAAGGAAGCCCTAAGAAGAATTGGCAGCTTAGAATTATGGTGTTGGCAAAGAATACTGAATATACCACGGACTGCCAAAACAACAAACAAATCTGTTTTGGAAGAAGTACAGCCAGAATGCTCCTTAGAAGCAAGGATGGCAAGACTACATCTGATATACTTTGGACATGTTATCAAGAGGGATCAGTCCCTGGAGAAGGACATCATGTTTGGTAAAGTAGAGGGTCACCAAAAAAAAGGGAGACCCTCAACGAGATGGATTGGCACAGTGGCTGCAACAATGGGCTCAAGCATAACAACGACTGTGAACATGGCGCAGGACCTGGCAATGTTTCATTCTGTTGTACAAAGTGTTGCTATGAGTGAGAACCAACTTGATGGCACCAAACAAGAACAACAACATCTTTTTAAATCTGATCTGTATTTGTCTTTGGGTGTTGGAAACATTGCATATAAACTTCAGATATATTTTAATACTTGCATGCATACGTACAAAAATACACAAATCATAAAAATTTACTCTGACAATAAAGAAGAGTTGGATGACATTAGTATTTTGTCAGTTGCAGTAATAACTCCACTTATGGAAATTTCTGGATCATCTGGATTATCCCTGGGAATGAGGATGGCGTTTCTAGTCATAAAATTAATGAGAGTTGTCTGTATGGTCTTTTTCTTTCTCTTTTTTTTTTCGTATATGTCATGGTTACATCTCACTACTTGCCGAATCTGCCTATTGACTTTAGCGAAGCGATCAGCGTTTGGGTCCATGTTTTCAAGCACCTGAAGCTGCTGATTTAGTTTAGAAAATCATAAAATTAAACATCTGGCAGTGAACATTTGAGAATGATAACATCAGAAATTATGTGTTGCAACATTGTATGTAGTACATATTATTAACAATAAGATGTACAAAAAAAAAGGATGGTCAGAGTGTGGTTCATCATAACTCGATTATGTCATAAGTCAGAGACTACCTGTATTAACATCTTGCTTATTGTGGTATATTTGTTACAACTGATGAACCAATATCGACATACCATAATTAACTAAAGTTCATAGTTTACATTCGTCTCGCTCTGTGTTGTATAGTCTTATGGGTTTTGACAAATGCATAATGTTATGTGTCCATCATTATGGTATTGTAAAGAATAGTTTCACTGCCCTAAAAATGCCTTGTGCTCCACTTATTCATCCCTCCCCTCTTTCTCCTGAACCCCTGGCAACCACTGATCTTTTTACTGTCTCTATAGTTTTGGCTTTTCCAGATTATCATAGAGTTAGAATCATACAGTATGTTAGCTTTTCAGACTGACTTCTTTCACTTGGCAATATTCATTTAAGTTTTTTCCATGTATTTTCATAGCTTGATGTCTTATGCCTTTTTATCATGAGTAACAATTCATTGTATGGATGTATCACAGTTTGTCCATTCACCTATTGAAGGATGTCTTAGTTGCTTACAATTTTGGCAATTATGAACAAAGCTGTTATAAATATTCATGTGAAGATTTTCATGTGGCCATTTTCAACTCAGTGGGGCAAATACCTAGGAGTGCAACTGCTAGGTTGCATGGAAGGCCCACGGTTAACTTTGTAAAAAACTTCCAGACTGTCTTCCAAAGTGATTGTAGCATTTTGCATTCCCACCAGCAATGAGTAAGAGTTCCTGTTGCTCCACAGCCTTGTCAGCATTTGATGTTGTCAGTGTTTTGGACTTTAGCCATTCTAAGAGGTGTGTAGTGGTATCTCATTGTGGTTTATAATATATTTTTAAGTAGAAATTAAACTGGTTACAAAATAGTTTAGTTTGGACAAGTGTGTCTGTGTATATGTGTGTGACATATGAAAGAGAAAAACAAAAATAGTTGCATAGAAAAATAGATTGGAAAATATACTTCAAAATGTTAGTAGGCTTTATCTCTAGATGATTTCTTTTTTTTTCATATTTTTGTATTTTTCAAATTTTCTGTAATAAATACATTTGTTTTTTGTAATTAGAAAAATAATCCAACATGTTTTCATAAAAATATAAGGTGGCAAGTGCTATGAAAGAGTTATGCACAGGATGTTATAGGCACACACAAAACAAAAGTTTTTTGTTTTTTTTTCCTGAGTTAAATGACGCCTGAGTATAATGTCTACACTTAGCTCTGAGGAATCAGAAGTTTTCTAGAAAACAACCCAGAGAATGGCATTCTAGGAGGAGGACTCACTGGGAGTAGAGGCTCTGCATGGAGCGTGCAAGAAAACAATAAAACGCGAGTAGTTTCTGATCCTGACACTTAAAGTGTGACTTGGAGTGGAGAAGGAAATGACTTCCAAGGGAATTAAATGCCATGGATTTGAGATTATATCCTGTAGATACTAACTGGTCACTGAAGGCATTTAAGCAAATGGGTAATTTATAGTGCATTTTTGATAGATTATAGTGGTGACAATGTAAAATATGGTAGAACTGAGAGTTCAGAGGGCAGACAGGAAGCTAGTGTCCAGGTAAAGAAATGATGAAGACTGGACGATATCAGTGTACCAGGAATGGAGAGAATACTTTAGAGATAATTAAGAAACATTTAGGGTTTATTTCCCATTCTGCCTATGCCATACTATACTGCTAAATTAGTAGCACCAAAACTCCTGTAAGAGATAATACTTAGATGTCTACATGATGTGACCACATGATGTTCCAACTGGGAAAAGAGTGTCAAAAGGGATGGGAAAGCCAAGACCCAACAACCTTTAAGGATTTCATAGTTTGGCTCAGGACCAGGGCTTGGAACCAGTTAGTTCCTGACTGATCTCCTGCTAAGAATTTGCATTCTTAACAAGTTCCACCGCAGATATATTGCAAATTCTCATCAGGGAACTTGTTAGAAATGCAAATTCTTAGCAGGAGTTCGAACTGGAACAAAACCAGTTGGAAGCCCTGCTTTAGGACTAAGTTCTGTAAGCCCAGGGGAGGCATATAAGGTTAAACATTGCTGCCCCCTGGTTCAGATCCAGGCTGTGGGGGAATAGAAAACATTAAAGGGCCTGAGAGACATTCCAGAGGAAGATCCCACAGGACTTGATGGCAGTCAAGACCAGATGAGCAAATGTGGAATCATGTGGATATTCACAGAACAAGCTGTGCAGAGACATGACTTGGGGAGGGAGAGGTAGTACTTTTGGAGACATTTTTAGTGTTTGTGGCAGCAGGGTTGCTGACCGGCATTATAGAGTCAGGGATTAACAAAGAAAGCAAAGCGCCTGAGTATCTCATGAGAAGAGGATTTCAAGACAAGTCTACTGGCAGTTCGAACCATCTTGACTGTTCTTGCTAAGGAAAGATGTGGGGCATAGGGAGGATGTATTTTCAAACTCTCTTTGGCCTATGTTTTAGTTCATTCAAGGTCTGCTTTATGTTTAGGCCAAGTGAGCAAATGCTTTTGTGACAAGATTAGGAGGCTTCCTCTTAAACCTCTCCTCCTGACAAATAAATGGAACACGTCTAAAATTCCCCAAGTAAGGGACAAATCTTTCTCTTCCACACAGAGAGAGAACATAGGGATTCAAATTCAAGCCAAGTTGTAAATGGCCAATATCAGCCTTCCTGCTGACAGGCCTTGATAAGTATGAGGGAAACCTGAAGTAGGCAGGAGAAACCCTAACATGAGAAGGAAGTCCAGTGAGGCCTCAAGGTGGAGTGTGAAGAGCCTGGGATCTGAAGTCTGAAGCACATGTGACACCTCCTCACAGGGTGATGTCTGAAAAGGGTCGCAGCATCATTCTTTGAAGAGCTCCCTGCATTTTTTTAAAAAAAAAACAAAAAGAAAAAGAAAAAAAAACAAACCTGATGCCGTTGAGTCAATTCTGACTCAAGGGGAAGTCAAATCTCTAGTCTAGGCCTCAATTTCTGTCTTTGTAAAATGAAGGATTCAGACAACCTTAGATGCTTGGTAAAGTAGAGGGTTAGCAAAAAGGAGGAAGACCCTCAACGAGATGGAGTGACACAGTGGCTACAACAATGGGCTTAAGCATAACAATGATTGTGAAGATGGCGCAGGACAGTGCAGTGTTTCATTCTGTTGTACACAGGGTCGCTATGAGTTGGAACTGGCTCGACAGCACCCAACAACAGCAACAACAACAGATGATCCCTAAGATTCATTCCTTCCTCACATTTAGATTCCATGGAGCAGGAAGCCTGAAAATGACAATTATTTGAAGCTTTTGAAGAAAATAGAGGAACTTACAAAAGTGAGATTTCCACACTAGGATAACGGCAGGTTTGAACTTAACCAGCATAAAAAACCACCAGTAGAAATCATAGAAATGTATCATTTTTCAATGAGGCCGGTGTCAGTCACATTCAGAATACCTGATCTAAGTTTCAAAGGGATGTATCCCTCTGTGCCCCACTCCCACAACTAGTACGGAGTTGAAATATAGCTGGAATTTGCAAGAGTGGAGCAAAAATTTATGGTTGTCTTTGTGTGCTAATTAATTTTTAAGAAATAAAATTATTTCTTAGGCAAAAATCCCCAAATCACAGGAAATATGATAAGGATGCAGTGGGTGGAAGGATTGGGGGAGGGAGAGAGCTGCTTTTGGCTTCAAAGTCCTCAGAAAGGACACCAGGAAATAACCTGTCACATGACCTCCAGGAACCTAAACACTAGAGGAACCGCTTTTCTGAGAAAGCTTGTCCAGCAAACACGCCACCCACAGCTTCCTCTTGTCAGTGAGGCCCAATGGGGTTCACTTTTACCAATGCAGGAGCAGCTATCATGATCCCCGTGCTCGCCAAGCAGCACATTTTCTTTACTCTTCACAGGCAGCTTTCTCCATGTAATGAATTCTCCCCCAGAGATTTCATTTTATTTTTTTATTTTTTGTGTTTCTTGTTATTTTCCTAATCCTTCCCCTTTAACAGGTTTTAGTTTTAAAACAGTATTTTTGTGAAATAGAATGCAGCTTCCTTTGTAATTTTAATGTTGGTTAGACCCATTGGGATACATAATAAACATTTCTCTTGCCTTTTTTGGTGGGGGATGGTTAATTCTCTGTTTGGGCTATGCCTCTATCAGCTGAGAGTTATTGAAATTCTCCTGAGAGGTGATGTGGGAAGAGTAAGAAAGTCAGAGACAGTAGGATTCCCGCATTGCTTACCAATGCACTTGTGTGTGTGTACGTCTGTGAATTATCATCTTTCCAACTGTTAAAAGCAGAGAAGATCATTTGGTATACAATTTATTACTGAATTTTGACCCTACATTTGCAATTTCCCTAGAACAAATGATTCTAGTCACTTCCTAGATGTCTAGTTCTTATATTTCCTCTGTGGGTCCAAGTCTGAAAAGCCAGGGGCTGGACTAGAAGTTCTCAGATGACCTTCCCCACTCACATTCTCCCTCAACCTCAATACTTCTTCCCGATCATTATTCTGTACTGAAATATTGGGGTATTGTTCTAACTTCTCCAGAAAGACAGCCAGCTGGTAAAGTGCACCTCTTTAGTTTTCTGGGTTAGAAGAAACTTCTTAGATCTGAAGATTCCGCATGGTCTCCATTATACACATGTAGCCAGCTGGCTTTTGATGTCTCCCTAATATCCTTTAGAGTTCCAATTATTGCAGTGAGATGTGGGGTAAACATACTGGATAGCTTACCATGTACCACATGGTGTAACTGTCACCACCCTGAGTGACCCCACCCCTCCAATCTAAAATTCTTTGATGTTAACCACATAGGTCACTAAATACCCCATTTCTTTTAATTGATCCAGCTTTTTACTTTCATCTTCATAAAAAACTAAACCCTTGTAAAGTAAAACTACCTCCTAATTTTCTCACCAATGAATTGAACTTTTTAAGGTTTCTAATCTGCTTGCTATTTTTTTTTAAACCAGCAAAATCTTTAACATCATCTTGGAGAGCTTCCCAACTAGTGTGTTGCATGCCAGAAGAGTTGCAGGTGTGGCGAGATAATTGGAGCCTTTAGCCCTCTGGTTAGGTGTTAGTGATTGAGCAAGTAGGCTCTGGATCTGCAGAAATCCTTGGTATTTGTGACTGCATGTCACAAATCTCCAAAGGCTTAGAATTTGCATTTCTAACAAGTTCCCAGGAAGTTATACAAGTTATGCACTTGGAGATCTTGTTAAAATGTAGATTCTGATTCAGTATATCTGGGGAAGAAATGAAAAATTCTCAGCAGGGAACATGTTAGAAATGCAAATTCTCTGCAGGGGTTAGAACCTGAACAAACTGGTTAGAAGCCTTGCAGAATATATTCTTCATTTACTCCATAGGGCAATACAAGTTGGATCATTTTCTCTTCTTTTCTTGATGGGAAAGATGGGGAAGACTTGAAACATTCTTGTCTTTCCTCCCCTTCAAAGACTTCCTTTGAGATAGAAGAGCAATAAAAGCCCATTGCCATCCAGTCAATTCCGACTCATAGCAACCCTATAGGACAGAATAGAACTGTCCCATAGGGTTTCCAAGAAGTGGCTGGTGGATTCAAACTGCCAACCTTTTGGTTAGCAGCTGAATGCTTAACCACTGTGCCACCAGGGCTCCTAGGGAAGCAACAGCTCCCCAAATTCACTGCCTCATCCTGAATATTTCTTTCTTTCTTTTTTTAAAGCAAAAAGAAAATTTTATTCAAAAAGGCAAAAGTGGGAAACGGATAACCATGCTTCCAGAGCCATGTCTGCCCTAGTCCAAGGAAATATCACAGAACAGACAAAAGTGGGAAAATGGACAAGCATGCTGCCATAGCCGTGTCTGCCCAAGTCCAAAGAATATTACATAATAGGCAAGAATGGGAAAACGGGCAAGCAAGCTGCCACAGCCATGTCTGCCTGAGTACAAGGAATATTTCAGAATAGAAAAGAATGGAAAACTGGAGAAGCATGCTGCCACAGCCATGTCTGCCCGAGTCCAAAGAATAGTTACAGAGCCATCAATATATATTAACATTAAAAATGGGTAAAACCATTGAGAGCTTAGCCTTTTCAGATTGGCTAGAAACTGTGATCCTACATTTTGAATTGTCTTTTGTAACAATCATTGGTACAGGATTCAGTAATGACAGTCAGGAGGGCCTTCACTGGTCCAACAAATTTTCTATTCACTAAATGCTAATAGAAAAAGATAAGAGTGGAAAGTCTTTTGTGTTCTGTTTGATTGGCTTTATGTGAAAGGTTCCCTAAGAGACATTTTCCAAGATTATCTTAGCTACTGTCTTTATACCTCAGGGTCCTGTTGATGTGTCCTTGTGAGTCCTTGTGAGCCCTAGTGAGCCCTTGTGAGCCCAGCTCCAGCTGGGTCACATTCTCAATGCTCAAGGACAGGGAATAATAACTCCAATATTATTTTCTAAATTATTCCCTCCTTTTTATCAGAGATTGGAGATAACACATTGATGATGAATACCTGAACTTTAGTTGAGCTCCTAGATGGCGGCCATTGCAGGCTCTTTAAACTTATGGTGCTGGTTTTCCACCAGATACCATCTGGTTCTTTCTGGTTCTTTACCAGGATATTAAGTAAGAGTGATGTTCTCATCAATCACATTGCCAGAGTGAGCAGACTCAATGTACATCAACATTTTAGCCCAAGGCCTTCTTTTGCCTTTTTGGTATGTAAGACAATAGAACATAAATTTTATTATGCCTAATACTATCAGGATGTAGACTACAAATATTACTATTCCTTGCAATACTGATCTAGCCCATACACTTATTCCTGATGGTAACAAACAAAACAAATCTGGTGTTTGTAAGGGTGTTACAGTGTGTAACCAAGCTGTCTAGTTCTATGTATATCTTGTCCTACTTCTCCTGTGTTATCTCATGTCACCTTGGCTTATGAGATCAGAGCTCACTGTTATGCTTCCATCTCACTAGCAACTTCATCTGTTATTTGTCCCATAGTGGCTGACAAATCTTAAGATTTCTCCCATTCAGATATACCATAAGTAGGAATTTAAAGCTACCAACCATATCCTGAGTGCTGGAACAACGGGTTTTCTTCTGACTTTCATTTTACAATGTGTAACAATTTAACATTACCTTTCCAATATTTACTAGCATGATTACCATGAATATCTAAAGGTAATCCTAAAGTTCTCAAAGTACATTGCCCACACATTCCTTAGGAATCTAAACAAATGGTTACCCACATAAATTCACTATCAGTTGGAGAGGGATCATCTAAATTAGTATAGTTGATTTACCACACAGAAAGATATATTCATAAAGAACACTCAAAGTTTGTCTAGAGAAAACAGAAGGTGTAGAAAAATTTACATGTGACAAACAAGTTTTCATTAGAGAACTAATGATTAGCAAGATAATACAGGATGGACCCTTTCCTGTAGGAGGTCTTCAGTTAATCTCTTTAAAACATACTAAGTGTTCTTCCCTGAGGGCAAGCTGCCCCTCCTTGGTTTACCTATTAACAGTCATGGGTCACTTTTTCAGAAGTAGAGGTGGAACCTAAGACAAAATGAAGTCTGAGCCATGAGGTTTATCAGATGCAGAAGTGGAACCTAAGACAAAATAGAGTCTGAGCCATGAGGTCAGTCTCCTCTGAGAACCTGGTTTCTTTAAGATACATAATTTTCTGCATCTTAAGAGGGTGACAGTTTGATTACAAACATTAGACAGGTATTTCATATGACATTGTCTTAAAGACTGATTAAACTAATTACTAATTTACCCTAAACATAACTCTTTGTCTGATCTTTGAAGTTAGTTTCCTATACAGACTGAATTCTTCAAAAAAAAAAAAAAAGCACAAGGCCCAGAGCAAAATGGTTTTACTGGTTTATCTGGACCATTATTTGACTCAAAATGGCTTCAGGAACCAGTTGTTTTCTCAAAGCTCAAAGTTCAAAAGGACACCCAAAGGCAATGTCCTGTGTAGGTTGCCTCAACCTCCATGAAAACCAGAAATCTGGATTCCAGGAGAATTACATACAACTTTTTCATGGTTCCCTCTTCTGGATCATGATCTTGCTATGAGTCTTTGATCAAAAATGCTCAATAAATGGCAGTTGGGCATCATCTGGTTTTTAAGATCTGAGGCACCATATAGCAAACTAGGAAGTAAAATGGAAACACTAATAATATTAGGCCAGTAGTCTGAAATAACCAATGAAATCATGACTGTAAGCTCTTTGAACCAAGGAAATAAATCTTATGAGGTGTTTGTCTATACATAAGCAGCATTAGTAACTGTTTTTCATGTGCCTCAACAGCAACTATATTTGCAACTCCTCAGATTGAGTGTTAATATAAATACAGCAACATTTATCTATTAAGGCACAAATTGTTTCTTAAGAGATTAACAGGAAAGCTAATACTATTCCATTTTGTATAATCATAGCTCAAATTTTGGACACTTTTCCAGTTTTGATATTTACAACTTTGCTAAATTTACCAACAAGAACTTCTAATTCAAGAGTTACAATATCTAAACCCATTAGTTAGATAATTTAGGAGAAAGGAAAATAGTTTCTTATATCCAGAAATTAGGACCTTAAAACATCAGCAATATTCCCACATAAAACTCATAGTTTCCTTTTGTTACTCAGTCTTACGTAGTTTATTTCTGTTCCATGTGATTCTGGATCAGCCACATTCTGTGAACTCATCAGCTTCTGCATAAGAGTTCCCGAAGTCTTGAGTCTAGTCACAGTCCTTTTAGCAAGTGCAACATAGTCCATCTTTTTGTTGAGATATTTTGGTCAAATGTTTTTAGCATATCAGCAAAGTAAAAACTTATCTGCAGATGACTAAATTTAATATGGCCATGATTAATTTATAAAAATAATATTCTTAATAGTAAAAGACCTGATAGAAATTAATTACAAGCACAAAGTAAAGGCCAAATAAATTCAGTTAAAAAAACTTTAGATAAAAAATATTTCTAAATATAACCATTAACTGTATTCAAAGAGCTTCAGATATAACACATAATAATTTTGAGACAAAATACCATATACTCAGGATATACGAAGAATATACCAAGATTATCAAATCTCTAAATATCTGAATAGTAATAAAAAAAACTTCGTAGGTAAACAATGTGAATTCCCCAATCAAACCATTGGCTTTGATGATGCTAGATTCAAAAAAATAAAGTTGTGACCAAGTTAACAATAAAGAAATAATAATATTATAGGTCACTATGAAACAATACTTATGTTATTTAACCAAAGATCTTAAAGTAAAAATCTTAGCTTTATTTTCTAAAAGCCATGTGGCTTAGTATTCAGACTCAGGAATCTTATTCTAATGAGAAGCCGAACCTCTGTCTTCCAGGCAGATTTTTATACAAATAATGAATTAACCCTTTAACTCAGAAATCAAAGACAATTTTGTTATTTTAACAGCAAGAAACCCAATTCTTTGTTTTATATGCAACTTAACATAAAACTCCTAAAAATCTCATAAATTAAACCATTAAACTTTAATCAGACAGATAAAACTTGACCATATCAAATAAATTTCTTTTTTAATAAACCTCTTAAACGTTGCCTTTGTTGCATATCTTTGATAGTGCAACCCTTTAAATGGCAAAAATGAACACACTCATTAGCAGACTTATACATATATATATATATCTCCTTTCTCATATGGCATAAAAAGCAAAAGTATATATATTTCAATTATGACAAATCTCTATTAATTCAACTTAACATCAATAAGTTACGTAAAATGTCTTGGGAATTATTTTAAGCCTACATATCATAAAATGTAACTGTAATTGAAAGAAAGTCTGTTTAAATATCCTAAGATTTCGTTCAACATTTACTACTTCTCATATTTTTCCCAATCTGATTTTATCAACCGGCTTTGGAAAACACAAAGTATCTGCTCAATTGACCAGTTCATTGGTATGGATATAACCTTAAGTGTCTGGCTACTGCTGGAAACATTTTTTCAGGCCACTTCAGGTATGTCTCTTTGTGATTTCTATTGTTTGACTTCTGAAAGTTCCCCTATAATAGAGAGAACTTGTTTACAGTTCTGTGATTGGGATCCACCCAATTTCTGATTACTATAGCAAAGCAGCAATTTTTCTTATCTTTTGTCTTAAAAGAGTCTCCACCTAGCTGGAAAGGTCTTTCAAAAGCTTCTCTGGAGCTATTTGACCTTGGAGACTGGGGGCTGGGGGCTGAGGAGGCCTGATCTTGCTCCACCCTCACACTCTTGACTCATGGAATACATTTACATATGTTTAAGTTGATGGAGGCATTTGGAAAGGCTATCTACCCAGTAAATACCAAAGCTCTTTAGCAATTTTGTAAATGAATCCAACAATTCTTGGCTAGCAAGACTGGGGCTGGGGGTATCATCCCAATTCGTTTACATATGTTTAAGTTGACCTAGGAACTTGGAAGGACAAAAGATAACTAATTCATTTTTTCTTTACTCTTCTAGAACTGCTACTTTAAGACAAAACTATCCTTTTTCCTTAAATAAAACACATTTCATATAATACCTAGCTTAAGTTACTTAGAAAGATTTCACTTTTAAGTTTGACATAGTATAAAACTTAAAGATCTTAGTGTACTTTTCAAATAGACCAATTTATATCAAAGTTTATCCAAGCAGCTATTAAAAATCTAAATCATAAGACAGACACAAGATGCAGTTTTTTCTGGCTGAAGAAAAAACTGAGGTTCTATGACTAGCCTTACCAAAAGAAAACAGCAATTCTCAGCCATAGCCACCAATCTAATACAAGACAAAAACTTAGACACAATGCTGTAGACCAGAAGCAAGCTATCCGGACAAAAGGAGACAGAAAGACCACATAAACTCACTGCACAAAGCACACAAAACAAGGATATGGGGAACCTAGTTTCTTAAAGTGTGTATAGCAATTTTTCGTAAGATTGACTCAATTCAATGGAAAAAACAGGTTCTAGAGCCTCAGATGGAGGAATATTAGACCCTTTTGACAAAACGTGAGCATCAAGCAAAGTTCCCTAAAGGAAAGAAAGGACAACACAAATGAAACCTCATTTTCCCAAAGTGGTCACTGAAATTCCGAATTACTTCTAGTGTACTCAGTTTATAGTGTTTTTAAATATGAACCCCAAACCAATGTCTTAGCAGTAGGGGGGAAATTCCAGCCTCATTTATCACAGATGTTAAGCAATAAGCTTCAAGTTTTTGGTTTCCTTCTTTTTAAACTTAATTCATTCTGCTGGCTAGAGACTTAGTCTCTTATTTTAGACCTTAAATATACTAGTTCTTCCAATTGGAAAGTACCTTAAAGCTACTGATGATTTTAATTTTAACATTGTGATTCTTTATTGAGAAACTGTATCATAAAAAAGGTATGGAACTACCACTTCTTCCTCAAATTTCATAACACAGGTCAGAAGCTGCCACCTCCCCCTGAGAATTTGGCAATACAGGTCAAGAGCTGCCACCTCTCTCTGCAAATTTGGCAAAGCAGAGCACTATTTTCCAGGTTTTCTCCGAGCTACAAAAAGGCTCAAATTTTTTGACTTACACTGACTCAAAGCTCGTTGAAAATAGAATTACCTCTTTAATGTTTCAAACGCCCAAATCCAGATCTAAACTGCAGTTCACTTAAAGAGTTACTAAATGTCACTTTTAACCAAATGATCAATCAAAACTCTAAGAAAGATTCTCCTTAATCAAACAACCAGTTTTTCAAACAAATATGCCGAACAAAGCTTAAGAAAACATGAAAAAGAGAACAAAAAAGAATAAGCAAAGGCTCATTTTCTGAGAGCACTCACCCCGTCGGTGTCGAAGGGACATGGGGTGGTAACACATGGGTCCAGAAGATAGGACCTCTCTTTGATAGCTTCTGCTCCGCAGTCCAGGTCTCCTTGAGGCTGACTGGATTCGTAGCTTCAGAAATCCTTGACGACTATGCCATTAACTGTTGTAGGCGAATAACATCAGAAAGTTTAGTAAAGCAAAAAGAAAGTTTTATTTGGCATATATTCAAAAAGGCAAAAGTCGGAAACGGATAACCATGGTGCCAGAGCCATGTCTGCCTGAGTCCAAGGAAATATCACAGAACAGACAAAAGTGGGAAAACGGACAAGCATGCTGCCAGAGCCTGGTCTGCCTGAGTCCAAGGAAATATCACAGAACAGACAAAAGTGGGAAAATGGACAAGCATGCTGCCATGGCCGTGTCTGCCTGAGTCCAAAGAATATTACATAATAGGCAAGAACGGGAAAACGGACAAGCATGCTGCCATAGCCATGTCTGCCTGAGTCCCTCACCCTGAGTATTTCATCCTTTTTGCTAAACCTGGCCTTCTCCTGGATTTCTGTCAATGGCATTAAGATCTAACCTACTTCATGCTTCTCCTTGCCCTCCACTTTCAACCATTTGTGTGGTCTTGGGATTTCTACTTCTGCAATGTCTCTCTTATCTTTCCTCATTTTCCTTCTCACTGTCATTTTCATTTCGTGCTTAGACTCTTTTCTTTTGCCATGTCAGAGAAGAAAATCTCATACTCTGTCAGGAGTGAAAGAAAAGGAGTTTTATTGAGAATAATAACAGCTATAGCTGGGCAGCACTAGGTAGAAATACAAAGTGCTCTGCAGTTCAAGCAGAGAGAGGTCCATATACATAGAGAACAAAGGAAAGGTAGGGATTAATGACTGTAGATAAGATCAGCTTCAGCTTGAAGTCTTTTGAAATGTAAAGGTTGGCTATTTGGCTAGGAAGGAGTGAGTCACTGCTCAGGTGACAGGCACCAGCTGGTACGGTTATACATGATTGTTGATTGTGGTCGGTTATTCATTTTTTTCCTGGAGCAAGTTGTTTACATCTTGACACATTCTTCCCAAATGGCTTACACCCTGACCTTTTGTTCCCTGAGAATGTATGTTGGCCCCATCATTCTTAGTCTGACACAAGTGCCTCTAGTTTGAAACTTTTCTGTTTACAGCCATTTAATTCTATACCTGATTTCCTGAATTATCTTCAGAAAATACAGACCTGGTGTTATCAATCCTTCTTTAAAAAAAATAAAGAGATAAGAAAAGAAAAGGCAAGGGGGGAAAAAAAAGGAAAGGGCAGTAAATATACAGATTCTTTAACCTGATATGCCTATCTGTTCTACCCCATTTTCTTTTTTTCCCTTCCTTTGAACGTGATTTATCACTTTCAGTCCCTAGCCTGTATCCTGTAGGAAAATCAAAATGTTTGGTGCTGCTTGAAGTTGTCCTTCACCCTCTTGCATTTGTATTGTGTTCATGCTGTTTGTTATGCCTTTAATGCCTTTCTCCCTGTCACTCTATGCTAAAATGTTACCTATATTGTCCTGCCCTAAACTATCTTTCAAGGGCACTTAAGTGCATATAGCAGTATAATGTCAATCTATAATGAGAATTTAGTGTATACCAGGTTCTAGGTTAAGCACTTCACATATATTAACATATGTAGGTAGATACAGTATTTATTTGCATTTTGCATATGAGTTAGAGATGCAGAGATAGTTAGGTGACTTGCCCAAGGCCACACAGGCAGTAAATAGTGGAGCCACTTATTTACTATGTTGATAGAGATAGCACTCTCTTACTGATGCTTTTACTCAGTATGTCTTATCTAACTTTTTGCTTGCAACAAAAATTATTATTTATATAATACTTTATATTCTACTCATGCATCTACTCCTTAATGTCAAAAACACTCTTGTGATGTAATTATTACTATTTTCCTCACTTTAACAATGATGAAAATATGAACAGGAGTATGACTCCCCACACTTCATGGGAAGTACTTTGAAGAACCAAACAAAAATTAGTCCAGGTGATCTGACTACAGATTTCATCCTTCCCCTCCTCTGCTGAGCTGCCTTGCCTAGTCTCACTAGGGGTCAGCCTGGTGTCTTTCCATCCTTTGTAGGGCCAGCTCCTTTCCCTTCACTATAACCTGTAAATGAAGGCCTAATTGTGGAGAAAAGGTGAGGCATGATCCATCCTGAAGCTTAGCCTAAGAGCTATCTTAAGGAGAGTGTGTTTAGATCTTTCTAAAGTTGTATTACTTCCAACAGGATCACTGAGTATCACTTTATATTAGGCCATTATAGTGGACCATAGAATATAAGGAGCCAGGTCAATATGAAGATTATCTAGTAGCTTTCTCCAGCCCAAGTCTTAGTATTGGTTCCCAGAATGGTTCCTCCTGTGTTCTGAGAATAGAATAAAGGTCCAGTTCTATTTGGTCAATACAAACTAATAAAAACCAAAATGAGGTAAAGGGTCACTTAATTGAATGTCTGCATTACTAAAAGTACACTTTCTTATTCATTCATTCTTTAGTCTGTAAATATTTAGCATGCATATGTGCCAGATTCTATGTACATGTTAGAGCATTTGGGGTACAACAATGAACAAGAATTTGCCCAACCTTCAAGGATCTTATAATCTTGTGAAAGAGATAGACCAACAGGCAGTTATCATGCAGTGTAATGGTTGCTCACGAAGAGAAAGTCAGGGGGCTGTGCAAGCATAGAAGATGGTCACTTACCCTGTATGGAGTTGGATAGAGAAGCCTTCTTGGAGGAAGCAGTGCTGAGTAAGATTTGGACAAAGAAGAAGATGGTGGTGGAGGGAAGGGAAGTGACTGATGGAATGAGATGGGAGGGAGAGTATTGCTGGCAGAAGGAAGAGTATGTGCACAGATTAGAGATGAGAGAGAGAGAGAGTATAGCATGACTGAAAATGTGTTCCTGGGAGTTCAGCATGGCAAGAACGTACTTATTCAATGGTACTGTAATGCAGTTTGCCTCTTAGATGTTAGAGCAACTGTAGGTCTTTGAGGGTTACATTGTTTCTCAATCCACTGACCTAACAGCATGTCATGACACGTTAAGAGAATTTCTCCAGATCTATGGACAAAAGAGTTCCAACTTTGATAAAATATTTTATTCTCAGAGTGCCTACTATCTTTCTTTATTAAGAAAATGAGTGGAAAATAGTGTCTGGTTATTACGCTTTGTAACAACCTATCCCAAATGCAGGGCTTAAAACAAAAACCGTCTTATTATGTTCATGGATGGTGTCAGGAGCTCAAGAAGAACAGAGTAAGGATGGCTGTCACTCAACTATGGCCTGAGGCCGGAGGCCACTGTAGGGTGCAGAATCTGTCTTCCTGTGGACCGCTTGGACTATGCAGTGGACGTGAGGTGAGCTGGGGGAATGTATGAGTCTGCTATGATTCAAGCTTCCTCCCCAGGTGACTTTGGTCCAGGCCATTCAGCTGGGCTTCTGCACCATTTCCTGCCTGGCCATCCAGTTACCAGTTTCCTGCCTGGGTCCAGAGATGGCTTGGTTGGAACCTTCACTCTCACCCTCCACACAATTTTATTTCCTGTGTCCTTAGAAATTGATTGGGGTCCTTTTGTGAATGGAATGATCTCCTGAGGCCACAGTGGTCCTTCTTGACAAACTTTAAGTATCACCAACCCTTCTAGCCTATGTGTCTTTATCTCTAATCCCTTCAGATCAAAACTAAGCTTGAATTGAGATGCTCAAATGCTCTCACAGGGATCAGTGTCTGTACCTCAATTAGTCTCCTAATGGCATTTTTTTTTTCTCTTCTACTTCCAAATCTCTCATATTTTCTTCTTCCATTCTGGCATACTTTGAGGAAGCTTATTAAAGCTGAAAGAGTAGGAACCATTTCTCATAGGTTTCCTTTAAATTTTTATCTAAAAATACTTTACTTACTTTTTGAATAGACAATGCATTCACAGAGATCAAAATTCCAAGGTGAAGGCATGTAAATAAATAGATTCTATTTCACCCTATTATGTGTCTCATACATACGCCTATTTTGTCTAGTTCAGGGTCTCAGAAAACACTCATTGAATTGTAACAGTTAAGTTCCTAGCCTAGGACACACAACACAAGAGATGGATTTCCTATGAACTTAATGAATCTTAAGCTTCAGGTCCGCTCGCTTGTTTGGGTCACTTCGAGGTCCCCTTCCAGGAGTCCTATCAATTTGTTCATATGCCTTTGTAAAATCTGCAAGCATAATGTATTTTAATCACACTAATTAAGTCCACTATTGTTACTTCAAATTCCCTTACCATATTATCTCTCATGTGAGGGGCCGTTAGATTAACCAGGAACACTTTTAAGGTTTGGTTAAGGAGAAATTGAAATGAGAATACATTTATTTTGGGTTTAGTAAGAGATTTTTTATGAGTTTTGCAGCCATATCTGTGAATATTTAAGTTATTGTTAAGTGTAGCAATGACTTCCAGTTATATTCCCACTGCTCACTCACTCTGGTGAGTCATTTAGTGTCATGATGTGAACCTGCAGGACTGGAGTTATTTTGCCACATAAAAGTGCCCTATGGAGCCTGGAATTAGAGAAGCTGGACTATATGAAGAAGAACACAACAGCAGGATTGGAGGAAGACTCATTAATAACCTGCAGCATGCAGATGATACAACTTTGCTTGTTGAAAGTGAAGAGGACTTGAAGCACTTACTGATGAAAATCAAAAACTACAGCCTTCAGTATGGATTACACCTTAACATAAAAAAAAACAAAAATCCTCACAACTGAACCAATAAGCAACAGCATGATAAATGGAGAAAATATTGAAGTTGTTAAGGATTTCATTTTAACTGTATCCACAATCAATGCCTATGGAAGCAGCAGTGGAGAAATCAAACAACACATTGTATTGGGCAAATCTGCTGCAAAGACCTCTTTAGCGTTAAAAAGCAAAGATGTCACTTTGAGAACTAAGGTGCCCCTGACTGAAGCCATGGTATTTTCAGTCGCCTCAGATGCATGGGAAAGCTAGACAATGAATAAGGAAGATCAAAGAAGAATTGATGCCTTTGGATTATCGGGTTGGGGAAGAATATTGAATATACTATGGACTGCCAGAAGAAGGAACAAATCTTGGAAGAAATACAGCCAGAATTCTCCTTAGAAGCAAGGATGGCGAGACTTCATCTCACGTACTTTGGACATGTTATCAGGAGGGACAAGTCCCTAGACAAGGACATCATGCTTGGTAAAGTAGAGCGTTAGAGGAAAAGAAGAAGACCCTCAATGAAATGGATTGACACGGTGGCTGCAAGATCAAACATAACAGTAATTGTGAGGATGGCGCAGGACCAGGAGGTGTTTCATTCTTTTGTACATTGTGTTGCTATGAGTTGGAACTGATTTGACAGCACCTAACAACAACATGAAATTAAAAAAAAGTATTACGGAGACGTGAGAGATAATGTATTAATAAAAATATTATGATATTTTATGGTGATTTTATAGTGCTTGTTTTATCTATCAACATTTTTACATTTGTAATTTGTTTTCATTTCTTTTCCTACTCTTAACAATTTTGTATACAATTTTGTATTTGTTATTTTGCATTCTTTTTTCTTAAACAGGCACCCAAAATTGCAAGAACTGTTGGTCCCACAAAATGTTGATCCTCCCTTGAATAGAATAGCCCAGAACCTGTCTCACTACTCTACTTATGGTTTGCTAACCCGTCCAGTTATAGAAACAATAGGACAGTCTGTGTTTCTAACTGTACGGTCTTGGCACATTATTGGCACTTGAAAAGTCACCATATCATAGTTACCATCCTTACTGTATATATCAACAGATCAAAAATTAACCATTCAAAATAATCTTGGCTATGCCAATGTCTACATTAAGGAATTTAGAGAAGAAAACTAACAAAAAGGAGAAACCTAAAGGCAAGTTAAGGGCAAGGAACGGCTTCCTCTTTACTGCCTTTTCTGGAAAAACATTCCTAGTTTTATGCCCAAATTGCTCAGCAGTGTGTACTCACACTTTCTCTGACCTTGAGAGGATGTTGCTAGATATGCATCAGGGAAAAACACGAAAGACTCCAGATAAACTATACACCAACATGACACAGGGAATCCGAGTCATTTGTTTTCTTTGACAGTGCTTTACCATGTCAGATTGAGGGAGAAAAGACCAACAGCGAAGCAAATGGCTCAAATAGAGTTATAAATCAACTCTGCTCTCTTCAGAGGACTTATTCAACTGAAGACATCTCTAATATTGGCCCTCATGGCATTAATTTTTGTGTATGTGGAAAAATAACAGTTAATACAGTATATTATTAAAAAAGAATACAATGCTATTGATTTCTCAAGACACTGTCAGATATTTAAAATTTTGAATTTAATGAAAGATAATACAATTTCTGTTACGGAATTTTTATATTTTCCCAATCTTTATCACCCCGTGTGTTTCACATTTCAAAATGAGAGTATCCTAATAAGATCACTTGTGTAGATCCTGATCCAAGTAACAAAAAATCCCACCACCTTTATATCCACATTTTAATGTTCCCCCCTATCAACTCTTTCTATTTAATTGACTCTACTAATATACTCAGGAACCCTGGTGGTGCTCTGTGGGAGAAAGTTGTAGCACTCTGCTTCAGTAAAGATTACAGCCTAGGAAACCCTATGGGGCAGTTCTATTCTATCCTATAGGGTCTCTATGAGTTGGAATCAACTTGCTGGCAGTGGTTACTAGTATACTTATTGATACTTTTCTATTTATAATACATATACAGTACAATGTGATACATTGTACAATGTGATATGTTATGTAAGAGAAAGGACAGGCATAGCAAAGGACCCTAAGTTGGTCTGGGGAACAGGGATGGGGGTGGAGAAGGTTAGGAAATGTGGACTTTAAAGCTTTTCAGAACAGGGACCATGTGTGTCTCCTACCTCACTCTCTACTCAATCCATTGCAATTCCTGACATCTGGTACAGATTCAATAAACTGGTAAATATTTAACCTGAACTTAAGTGAAATAAGTAGGAGTTAGTTTGGTGCCGGGAAAGGATATGGAAGCCAAAAAATTAAATTGTTTTAGGTAGAGACGATAGACGTCTTCAAAGAAGAGGGAGGAACTGAGATTAACATTTATTGTTTATTCAGGTTGTGAAATGTGCTTAAAATGCTATACAGATATGGATAAAGATAAATTTGAGGAGTGATGATCAGTTGGTAAATAAATTCACACCTGACAGCTTCACTATTTTCAGTAATATTAGAAAACAGTTCATTTACTTGGAAAGAACCAAGTAGTTGGCAACATGATAAACCTTCAGTTGAAGCCCTTAAACCTCTAAGCTATACTTTGTATGAGAAAATAAATTCCTTGTGTTATTTAATCCAGTTAGGGTTGAATTTCTGTTATTTGTAACTGAAAGCAGCTGTGCTTTGGGTCAGCTAAAATGAAGTTGAAAAGGCAAGAAAAAATGTTGGTTTAAGACCAGTAGCAATAGTAGCACACTACCTTGGAACTTGTTAGAAAAGCAAACTCTTGGGCCGCACTTTAGAAATATTTAATCAGAAACTCTGGGGCAGAGTCCAGGCACCTGCATTAACAAGTTTTCCAGGTGATTTTTATGCATGCTAAAGCTTGAGAACCACCACAGTAGGGCGAGGTCCCTAATTTGCATTCCTAACAAGCTTACAGGTGATGCTGCTAGTGCTGGAAAGCAGACCCATTTTGAGTATCACTGCTGTAAAATACTGTTTCCTGCATGGCCACTGAGGCAAACAAACACTTTAGATCTTCAAGGGATGCATGTGAAGTTTCTCTTCTTGCTATAGGTAAACTCCAGCTAATTGTGAGTTAATTCAAACTGGTTTATTCCCAAAGGAAGAGGTAAAGCCACTAGGAGGATGTTTTTCTCTGTGTCACCAGGTCAGTGATAAAGTAACGTGCATCGCTAGAGGGTTCTTCAGCTACTAACAACAGTAACAGTCTCTAGTGATTTATAAGAAGGAAAATGTATTTATTGGAAAGATTCTGGGTAGTTCACAGAGCAATCAGTGCAGCATGAGTGTGTGACCCTTCTCTTTAGAGAACTACCACTAGATGAATCAGTTACAACCATCTTGTACTCAAGGGTGTCATTCCCAACAGAAAAAGACAGATTGCTCCAGTTTTGGGCCCCACAATCACTCATGTGTTTAGGAGCTCAGGGAGGTCGTGATTGGTGTGCCCATCAGAATCAACCTAATGTGTTGTATACATTTAATAAGCAACAAAAATAATTATGGAGCATTTGCTACTTACTGTGTATTCATGGCAGATATAAGGCTTTTTCATACAGAGTGGGATTTCTCAATATCAGTACTATTGACATTGAGTCTCTGTTGTGAGTGGCTGTCCTGTAAGATGGTTAGCAACATTCTTGGCCTCTACCCACCAGATGCCAATAGCATCCTTTCCTCATTTGTGACAATCAAAAAATGTCTCCAGACATTGCCAAGTATCCCCAGGGGTCAAAATTGCACTCAGTTGAAAACCATTGATGAGAGATTCATAGATACTCTGGAAAAGAACATGGCCCAGTAAGAATGATTTTGAAGCACCTTGGGTAGGAGAAAGCTTGCCATTGATTTTAGGAGGTAGGGATGAGTTGTCTAGGCTGTTGGGAGCTTTCTACTGATTCATTTAGATGCAGATGAATGTAAACACCCTTGTCATTCAGGAGATGTCTTGTTTTCCCAAAGCCTGTATCATGTATGGGAAGGGGAAATTTACCATGATGGCTAACCACTTCCCACTCTTGCTGACTTATATCAGGAGAAATGATATTTTCAAAATAGAATTGTTTCTGAAGCTTTGTGTAGGAAGTTAAAGGAAGTAAAGAGACTACAGATCCCAGGTGGTATTTTCAACATTTCTTCCTACCACAGAATTTAGAAAAGAAAAGTGGTCTTGGAATTGAACATTTGGCTACACAGATGGTATTGGCAATCATTTGGGTTTCTGGACAATGGCCTAAGATTCTGGAATGATGGGTTCTTAGATGATGTAGCCTACCTCACAAAATGGAGAATATTTGTTTGTCTGGAACTGTGCTTCTCAAAGTGTGTTTTACATCAGAATTACCGGTGTGCTGTTTCAGAACACTGAATCTCGGGCCCTACCACAAACCTGAGCCCAATGGAGAAAGGGGGTTGGAAATAGTTTTAGTTGCATCTCTAAACTAGCTTTACATGTGCTTCTTATGCACTGTGAGCTTTGAGAGTTTATGGTCTACTAGATAGTTTATGGGGCCCTGGTTGCACAGTGGTTAAGCATTTGGCTGCTAACCAAAAGGTCGGCAGTTCGAATCCACTAGCTGCTCCTTGGAAACCCTATGAGACAGTTCTACTCTGTCCTATAGTGTCACCGTGAGCTGGAATCGACTCTACGGCAATGGGTACAGGTAGTTTATGGAGCCCTGGCAGCACAATGGTTAAGAGCTACTGCTGCTAACCAAAAGGTTGGCAGTTCAAATAAACCAGCTGCTCCTTGGGAACTCTATGGGGCAGTTCTACTCTGTTCTACGGAGTCACCATGAGTCGGAATCGACGGTGATGGGTTTTTTTGGTTTAGATAGTTTATCTGTCAGCTAAACAGCAATAAACTAGGGAGTGAGTGAGAAGTGAGAGAAAATATGTTAAGATAAAGTTGCAGATGTGAAGAAAGGAAAATATATCAAGTATCTAGTAATTCAAGTATCTAGTAATTCAAGTATCTAGTAATTATCAAAAAAGTAACAAAGAGAACAAGAAAACGTATACCTACATATTAACTTGTGAAATTGAGATTATCTCACTGGATAATAAATATTGATCTTATAAGTATTACTGATAACTTGCTGGGTTGACAACTCAAGATTGGAATATGGTTGTATAAGGGTGTGCCCCACTCAAAAAGAATACACTTTCAGGCTGGGAGTCAGAATTCTACTTTATATCAAGAGAGTATGTATGTAACCAAATCAAACCAGTTGCTGTCCAGTCGATTCCCACTCTTAGCGACCCTACAGGACAGAGTAGAACTGTCCCATAAGGTTTCCAAGGAGTGGCTCATGGATTTGAACTGCTGCCCTTTTGGTTAGCAGCCTGAGCTCTTAACCACTGTACCACCAGGTCTCCGAGTATATATACACACTGTGAAAATCTGCAGATTAGATTTTGGAGTCCATTTTCATGAGGCTAGCAGGAGAGGTACAGAGGTAGTATGGTGGGAGTACACTGTAAGCATTAGGGGCCTATTATAGAAGTGACCAACATGCCCTGACCATTAAAGTACACGAAGTTAACCCCCATAGATGGACCTAAAAACTTAAAACACTCCTTCAGCTAAAAAGAGAAACTGACAATAATATTTTGACTGTCTTTTGGATAATTTCATCCTTGAGAAGGAGATAAATGCCTATGGGAACTGTTATTTGGGGCCTAAATGTATCGTGAAATGAAAGAGATTAGCCTTTGAGTGGAATGCTGCCACGTTTATGAGTTTTTGATAGCTAGAGAAGGAAAGGTCAGGTATAGTCTAAAGTTTGCTTTAGGAAGCAGATTTCAAGACATTCAGGAAGACCACAACAATAGAAAACCAAGTCATGATACAACATCATGTGACATCTGGAAGGGAAATTGGCTAGAGAAATTGCAGTGCTTTCAAAATGGGCAATTCACATTGTACAGTTGCAAGTGGCCTCTATGAAGGAGGAAAAAAAAGGAATAATTAAAAAATCAGTGGTGTTGTATGGAAAGCTTGTTGTAATGATAAAATTGTTCACCCTATATTTTTTCATCTCCCATTTTTCAGAAACTAATCGTGCTAAATAATATCCTCAAAAAATTTTCCAGTCTAGGGAATAGAAGCTTCTTAGGTGAGTCAGGACTGACTTGAAGGAAACAAACAACACAGATCTACTGTTTTTTTTTTTTTTTTTCTGTTAAAGTCCTAAGCTCATTGCAGAGATGGTGCTACTTACCATTCTGAGAGATAGAGATGAGAGTGGTGTAAATACTTCTTTTTTTTAATTAACCATTTTTTTAATTGTGGTAAAATAAAACATTTGCCAATACAACAATTTTTACATATATAATTTGGTGACATGATTACAATATTCATGTTATGCAACCATCATCACTATCCTTTTCTAACGTATTCCACCACTGTTAACATAAACTTAGTGCACCCTGAACAGTAACTTCCCCTTCCTCCCTCCCTCCCACTTCTGGTAGCCACTGATAAGCTCTAGTTTCTATGTATTTGTCTATTTTGTATAAGTGAGATCATACAGTGTTTGTTCTTTTGTGACTGACTTATTTTACTCAGCATGACATTTTCAAGATTCATCCATGTTGTATCAGGACCTCATTTCTTTTTATGGCTGGTCATATTCCATTGTATATATATACCACATTTTGCTTATTCATTCATCTGTTGATGTCCATTTAGGTTGTTTCTACTTCTTGGCTATTGTAAAGAATGCTGCAGTGAAAATTGGTATACAGGTTTCTGTTTACATTTCTGGTTTCAAATCTTTTGGGTATATACTTAGGATTGGGATTGCTGGGTCATATAGTAGTTCTGTGTTCAGCTTTTCGAGGAATCATCAAACTGTTTTCCAGCTGTACCATTTTGCATTCCCACCAACAATGGATGAGGGTTCCAATTCCTCCACATCTTTGGCAACTTTATCTCAGTGTTTGTTTTAGTATCATTGCTATTCTAATGGAGGTGAGGTGGTATCATTATGGTTTTGATTTGCGTCTCCCTAATGATTTATATCTCCCTAATGGCTAAGCACTAGCTGGTAACTGAAAGGTCGGCCATTCCAACCAACCAGTGGCTCCCCAGAAGAAAAGACCTGGCTATCTGCTCCTGTAAAGATTTCAGCCTAGAAAAGTCTGTGGGGAAGATCTGCTCTGTCACATTGGGTCACTATGAGTTGGAATCGACTTCATGACATACAATAACAATAATGGCTAATGACATTAAACAATTTCATGTGCTTGTTGGCCATTTGAACATCCTCTTTGGTGAAATGTCTGTTCCAGTCCTTTGTCTATTTTTTAAATTGGATTTTTTGTTGTTGTTAAGTTGCAGAAGTTTTTCATGTATTTTGGATATTAGATTCTTATCAGATACATAGTTCCCCCAAATTTTCTCTCAGTCTCTAGGTTGTCTCTTCCTTTTGCTGATAAAGTCCTCTGAAGAACAAGTATTTAATTTTTTGAGGTCCCATTTATCTATTTTATCTTTTGCTACTATTGCTTTGTTGTTATATATGATAATCCATTGTTAAAAACTGGGCCCCATAGCCATACCTCCATATTCTCTTCTAAGAATTTTATGGTCTTAGTTCTCACAATTAGGCCCTTCATCCATTTTGAATTGTTTTTGTAGATGATGTGTGGCATGGATCCTGCTTCATTCTTCTGCATGTGGAAATCTAATTTTCCCAGCACCATTTATTAAAGACTGTCTTTCTCAATTGAATTGACTTAGTACTCTTATTGAAAATCAGTTGACTGTAGATGTATGGTTGGTGTAAATAGTTTTGAGTGATTTCCTTAGCATGGGAAGAGGATGGAGGTTGGTGGATTCTGAAAAGAGTAAGTTTTCATGTCCCAGTCCTGACCATCCTCCAGGGAGTTAGCCAGACCACAAAGAGAATGCCTGTGTAGTACAGCTAAAAAGTATGGATAACAACCCTTTCTGCTGCCCAGCTTGGAAAAGATGCCTATGCCCCAGAGTAACAGCAAGGTTTCAGACCTGAAGGGATCACGTATGCCAGGTCAACGAACATCTAAGACATCATCAGCATGAACTAGAAAGATAATCCTGATACTCTGTGGAGCTCTACCTTGGAACCATTGCACAAATATTGATGAGAGAGTAAAGAATCTCAATAATAAATTATATTGAATTGTTTTAACACATACTGGCTGTGCCATACTGGGAAACTTAATTAGCCTCTCTGTCCTTTAGCTTCCTTTTCTGTAAAATATGAATTATAATGTCTATCACATAAAGCAGTAGAGAGGATTAAGTAAGACAAGGTAAATGTAATGGTGACAGAGTGTCAGAGTCAAATAAGAGCTGGTTAATTATTTCTCTCTCTCTTTTTTTTTCCTACAAATAAAAAAATAATTCCTGAGATTTCTGGCTGGGCAGGCAATAGGAGGAATGTTTGAATGTCTACAAAGGAGTACTTGGCCCACCTAGTTCTCTTCCTATACTACTGAAGGAAATTAGAGCTACATTTCTTTGAGAACTTGAACTAGAGAGGCTAGGGATTGGGAACACCCTATAAAGACGTGAGATTCTGTACTTAAAACAGAGAGAGAATGAAAATCTACATATTGAAGTTAAGGTATCCCATCCCAACCACATTGCCCTTTTAGCTTCAACATGTCATTAGTAAGCCTTCGATCTGTTTGGGAGTTTCTTCTCTGGAGGAAACAGACATAACTGATACAGAGAAAAGGCCTTTATGTATTAAAATTCAAATAACCCTAATAAAAAGTCTGGCAGTCTTCCCTATCAGCTAAGAGTGAAGCATACCAGTCAAGAAACACTGAATATGCACACAAGATTTCCATCCAACTCTCTAGGGTCTCTATGCCAAATTTGAAAGGGAATGAAAGAATCACTGAACATTGTAGAAGTATTTAAAATGAAAGAGAGAAATGAAATCAAACAGAAAGGAAAGAGGTACTCAAAAGAAATAGAAACGAGGGCACAAGTAGAAGAAAATATGAAAGAAAATAATATTAGCAGCCACAAAGATAAGAAAAGATGTTGCATCCATGAGAATCAGTCTAGAAGGTGTTATCTAAACAATAGAAGTTTCAGAGAAAAGGAACAGGAAATGGAAAGAAGAAAATTATCAAAGACATAAGAAAATTTCTTAGGATATATGTTTCCTAGATGAAGGGGCTCACTGAGAATTTACCAAAATAAATTATCACGAATTTATGAACACCAATGATAAACCATGAATTCTAAATTGCTCCATACTGTAAAAAATAGGATATATAAATAAATTTCTTAAGAATGGAAGCTAGGAAATAATAGATTAATGCCTCAGAATGCAAAATCTGAAGGGAAATATTTTAAACATAGAATCATATGTTCAGCTCAATAATCAATCAACTGTGAGGGTAAGCTAAAAATATTTTCAGTCTAAGAAGATCTCAATTTGCCATGTATCTCTTCTTAGGAATATGCTGGAAGATGTACACCACCAAAACAAGGGAGTAAACCAAGACAGAGGAAAACATGGGGTCAGGGCAGCAAAGAACCCAATGCGAACTAGGTGAGGTGAATTCCTAGAATGATGACAGAGAACTTCCAGGATGTCAACTGTGTGACAGGACTTATGTAGATCAGCCTCCAGAATGGAGTATAGGACAGAAAATCTCAGTTAACACAACTCTAGGAAGCAAATGGAAAATAAGTGGAATTGATTATCTGCCAGGTTTTCTGTGTGGCAAATTGTGCAGAGCTGTCGAAAGAGTAGGAAAAAGCCTTAGCCACATATTTAGTCTAAGCAAACTAAAAAAAAAACAATTTTAAACTCCTATTTAAATAGGAATTTATGCAAGAAAATAAATATAATAGACTACATGGTTCAGCAGCAAACAATATATCTTTACAATAAAAATGCTAAATACAGATTAACAAGTAATTGTGATAATAATGATAATGAGGAATGAAGGGGTAGGAAGAAAGGAAGAAATCTAAAATCTTCATTTTCTATAATAAGTCAATTGAAAATGTTTAATCATAATGACACAAGAGGTAACAGTTAATATATCTCTGCTACTAACCGAAAGGTAGGTGGTTTGAACTCCATGGGAGAAAGATATGGTAGTCTGCTTCTGTAAAGATTAAAAAAAAAAAAAAGTTGTTGCTATTGAGTCTATTCCAACTCATAGCGACCCTACAGGACAGAGTAGAACTGCCTCATAGGGTTTCCGAGGAGCAGCTGGTGGATTCAAACTGCAGACCTTTTGGTTAGCGGCCAAGCTCCTAACCACTGTACCACCATGGCCCCCTGTAAAGATTACACCCTTGGAAACCCTATAGGGCAGTACAACTCTGTTCTATAGGGTTCCTATGAGTTGGAATCGATTCGACGGCACACAACAACAACAGCAACATTAATTATAAATTCATTGCTGTTGTGTTCAGTTACTTGAGGTATAACAATGAAACGTGTCTGGTCCTGTGCCGTCTTCATGATCATTGGTATATTTGAGCCCATTGTTGTGGCTATGGTGTCAATCCACCTCATTGAGGGTTCCTCATTTTCACTGACACTCTATTTTACCAAACATGATGTAGTTTTCTAAACATTGGTCTTTCCTGATGACATGTCCAAAGTAAGAAAGTCAAAGTGTCCCCATCTTCACATCTAAGGAATATTCTGGTAGTATTTCTTCTAAGACTGATTTGTTTGTTCTGCTGGCAGTCCACAGTACATTCAATATTCTTTGTCAACACTACTATTCAAACGTGTCAGTTCTTTCCTGTTTTCCTTTTTCAGGGCCCCTTTTGCATGCATGTGAGGTGATTAAAAAGACCAAGGCTTGAGACAGATGCACCTTAGTCATCAAAGTGACTTCTTTTCTTTTGAAAACTTTTAAGATATCTTTTGCAGCAAATTGGCCCAATGCAATACATCATTTGATTTCTTGGCTGCTGATCCCATGGACATTTGATTGTTGATTCAATAAATTCTTAGGATGTTGGAAAAAAAACTGTCCGTAGAGGTCTCATATGCCCTTCACTCAGCTTCCCCCAGTGATAACATCTTGCATAACTATAATACAATATCAAAATCAGGAAACTGACATTGGTACAATCGACAGAGTCTATTTAAATTTTGACAGTTTTACATGAATAAGTTTGAGTATGTGCGTGCGCACATGCGAGCATACACATCACATAGTTCTGTGAAATTTTATCACAAGTGTAGATTCTTTTGACCACGGTCATGAAACAGAACTGTACCATCACCACAACAATCCTTCATGGTACCTTTATAGCCACATCCATCCCCTCTGTCTATCCCTAATCCCTGGTAACCACAATCTTTATCCATCTCTATAATTTCATTATTTCAAGAATGTTAGATAAATGGAACCATGCCATATGTAACCTTTTAAAATCGACTTCTTTCCCCACCCAGCACAATTACCTTGAGTTTCATCCAAGTTGTTGTATGTAGCAATAATCTGTACCTTTTTATTGCTGAGTAGTGTTCCATGGTATGCATATATCAGTTTGTTTAGCCATTCACCTGTTGAAAGGCATCTGAGTTGTTTCTAGTTTGGGACTATTACAAATAAGCTGATATGAACATTTGTAAATAGATTTTTACATGCACGTGTTTTCATTTCTCTTGAATAAATGCCCAAGAGTGCATTGGCTAAATCATATGGTAAATGTATGTTTAATTTTGTAAGAAACTGACATACACTTTTACTGAGTGGCTGCACCATTTTAAATTCCTACAAGCATTGTATGAGTAATCCAGTTTCTCTGCATCCTTGTCAGCATTTGGTGTTATCACTATTTTTTATTTTAGTCATTTTATTCTACCCATTTAGATGCAGGTGTGTAGCTGTATCTTGTTGTGGCTTCAATTTGTCTTTTATTGACTAATGATGTTGTACATTTTTTCATGTCCTCATTATCCATCTCTATATCCTCTTCAGTGAAATGTCTGTTTTTATCTATTGTCATTTTCTAATTGGAATATTTGTTTTTTTCACTGTTGGATTTTTAGCATTCCTTATATACTTTACATACCAGTCCTTTGTCAGATAAGTGGTTTGCAAGTATTTTCTCCTAATCTATAGCTTATTGTCTTTTCATTCTCTTAAAGATGTCCAATTTATCAGCTTTTCATTTTATGGGGCATAAGCATGTCAAGACTGAGAACTCTTAACCTAGCCCTAGATCCTAGAGATTTTCTCCTACATTTTCTTCTAAAAAGTTTTGTAGTTTTACATTTAAGTTCATTATTCATTTTGAGTTGGTTTTTGAATAATGTGTGAAGTATATGTTGAGTTCCATTTTCTTCTAAAAGTTTTATAGTTTTACATTTTACATTTAGGTTCATGATCCATCCACTTTGAACTGATTTTTGAATAACGTATGAAGTATATGTTGAGGTTCCTTTTTTTTTTTTTTTTTTTGCCTATGGATGTCCAATTGCTCTGGCACTATCTTAAAATTAAGTTGGCCATTCGTATGTGAATACTTCTGCATTCTCTATTGTATTCCATTCAGTATGTATCTATCCCTCTGGAAAGACCACATTATCTCAATTACAGTATCCATATAATAAGGTTGGGTTGACTCAATGGCAACTGGTTAAGTTTGGTTGGTATTATAGTAAGTTTAAATTAGGTAGAGTGACTCCTCCCACTTTATTCTTCATTTTCAAAATGGTTTTAGCTATCCTAGGTCTTTTTATTTCCTGTAAAAATTTTAGAATAAACTTACCTGTATTTACAAAAAACGTTGGTAGGATTTTGATAGCAATTTTGATAAAGCTATAGATCAATTTGGGGATAACTGACATCTTCACTATGTTGAGTCTTCCAATCAGTGTTCAAAGTATGCATCCCCATTTACATAGGTCATTTTTTATTTTTTTCATCAGCATTTTTTAATTTTTAGCATCTGGTTCTTAAACATGTTTTGTTAGATTTATAACTAAGTATTTAATTTTCTTTGTAGTGAATGTAAATGGAATTGTGCTTTTAATTTGGTTTTCACATGTTTATTGATAGTCTACAGAAATACAACTGACTTGTGTGTGTTGATCTTGTAGCTTGCGATCTTGCTGAACTCATTTGTTCTAGGAATTGAGTTTTTATTTATTTTTTATTTTTGTGTAGATTCCTGGGAAATTTCTAGAAAAAGGGACAGTTTTATTTCTTCCTTTCCAATCTGTATGTCTTTTATTTCTTTTCCTTGCCTTATTCTATTAGCTAGAATTTTCAGTGCTATGTTGAAGAAGAGTGGTGACAGTATTTTTCAGTTATAAAGCTTTCCTTAGGTTCTTCTTATTGTCTTCTATTTCTGGTGCTATTTCTATTTTTCAGTTATTTCAAGAGTATTTGTAATTGTTCTTAGAAACATTTTTATGATGGTTACTTTAAAATCCTTTAAAATAATTCCAGCATCTGATTCATCTCAGTGTTGGTATCTTTTGATTATCTTTTCTCATTTTAGTTGAGATTTTTCTGTTTTTTGCTATTTGGGTGATATTTTTATTTTATCCTCAAAATTTGGGATGTTATGAGTCTCTGGATCCTTTTAAATCTTCTATTTTAGCAGGCTTAATGATTTAGAGCTCAGCTGCTAACTGAAAATTTGGCAGTTCGAACTCATCCATTGGCTCCACAGGAGAAAGACCTGGCAATCTGCTTCCGTAAAGATTACGGCCAAAAAAACCCTATAGTTCTACTCTGTCACATGGAGTTGCTATGAGTCAAAATAGACTCAACTCAAAGACACCCAACAACAATAACAACATTTTAGCAGGCTCAGTTGTTTAAGTTTACAAGTAGATCTTGGCCTACTATTGTGGGCTGTGATTTAAATGACAGTCTAGTTTTTAGAGCCCTTTCGGTGTTATTCTAATCTATTTCCTTCACCTGGTACCTTTGGGTCTTCTGTCTGATTTCTGCTTGGGGTTGAATGAGGGTAAAAATTTCTTCTGGGGCCACCAGAGCTCTCTTGCATCCTTGCTGGTAATGCAGAATAGGGGCAGAATGTGCTTGCCTGGCCCTCACTCACTGCTAGGTGATTGGTGAGAGATGCTAGACCCTAGGGGTAGAGAGTGCTTCCCTGGGCCTACTCTCTGGGTTGCCTAGTGTCCATGGGACTCCCCCTTCACCTCTGCCAATGCTGCTGAAGAGGAAAACATCTATCTGGACTGACATTTGCTGCTAGGGTGTGGGGGGAGGGGTGGGTTGGATGATGTGGGTCTAGGCAGCCTTTTTTCACTGTGTGGTGTATCAGGAAATGCTGGGCCTCTGATGCCTCTGCCTCTGAGTTGGGGGTTGGGCTATGATTCCTTCTGCTACTGGGTGGGAGTCAGGAGACACAGGCCTGGGCAGCCTTTTGCTGTTGAGAAGGATTTACTTCCAGGCTGCTGTGTTTTTCCTCAAGTCCTGCGGTCCCTAGCCAGTCATCTTCCACTTTCTAAGTTTCAGAGTCCTTCTGTGATTTTCTGTTGTATTATTTGCAGGGTTTTAAGTTGTACCATACAGAGAGGAGCAGGGAAAGATAAATCTATTCCATTTTATCCCAAACTGGGAGTCCAATTGTTAGTAAATGTATTTTTTTCTAAAGTATGGGGGTAAATTTTAGAAGAAATAACAAAATAATTGAAAATAGTTGATCCAGGAGAGCAGAATGCAGAGGAGAAATTCTTTTTAATTGTAAATCTTATAACGTTATTTGACTTTTAAAACTTTCACAACTGTTACTACTTGTTGAAGGCAGAATAACGGCCCCCAAACATTCCCTGCCTTATTTGCTGAAAACTGTGAATACGATCAGATATCACACATGTGAATATATTACCTTACATGGAAAAAGGGACTTTGCACATGTAACTATAGTTACTAATCAGTTGACCTAAAAATAGGGAGATTATTTGAGGTTACCCAGATGAGCTCAATATAATCCCATGAGCCTTTAAAAGCAGAGAGGGAGGCAGAAGAGGAAAGTAGGAAGAGATAGACATCCTCTAGCTGTTTGGAAGAAAGCAAACATCCATGTTGTGAATTTCTGTTGGATGAGGCCAGCCTACCGCAGCTAAGAGTGATCTCCAACTGATAGCAAAGAAAGACACAGGAACCTTAGTCCTGCAGCTGCAAGGACTTGAATTCTGCCAGCAACCTGAATACGCTTGGAAGGGGATTCTTCCCCAGAGCCTCTAGATAAGAGCCCAGCTAGCCAATACCTTCATTTCAGTCTTGTGAGACCCAAGCAGAAACCTAGTTGAGCCCACCCAGACTTTGGACCTACAGAGTTGTGAGAGAATGAATGAGTGCTGTTTTAAGCCACTAAGTTTGTGATAATGTGTTAAGGCAGCAAAAGAAAGCCAAGACAGTGGGATAAAAATTCATAAAAAAGCAACATAAAACAAACTAAATGATATAAGCTCTACAGTCCTCTTATTATATTTAACCTCCTATATTAGGGTTGTTTTACTTATATATCGGGTTCTGGTGTCTTAGTTATCTTTATTTCCCTAATGCTTAGCATAGGGCTTTACACTAAAAAACAACTCATAAATTTTTATTGAGCAAACTAATTTGTTTTAATGTAAAATCAAAGTAAGCAATGCGGAGCATCAATATTAAAATACTACTGAGCAACTGATTATCTCTGAGGGATTAAATGAGATAACGGTGTCTTATAGTCCCATTATATATAATTTTTTAAAGTAAAATTTATCTAATTGCCAAAACATTTACTATCTATAAAATAGTACATGTATCTACTATATTAAATGTATCTAATCTCTCTAAGAAGCTCTGGTGGTTCAGTGGTTAAGTGATATAGCTGCCAACCAAAAGGTCTGCAGTTTGAATCCACCAGCCACTCCTTGGAAACTCTATGGGGCAGTTCTCTGTCCTTCAGGGTTGCTGTGAGTCAAAATCTACTCTCCAGAAATGGGTTTGGTTTTTTGTTTTTAATATATCTAAATTCTCAAAGAACTTCTAACATTTTCTAATGTAAGGAAAAATATTTCTATAAGGTAAATATTCTTTTTCTGCATCAAGACGATTTGGGATACTATCTTAAATTTTTAAAAATGGAATAAACAAACAAAAAAAAAGAACCCGTTGCTACCAAGCTGATTTCGACTCACAGCAACCCTATAGGACAGAGTAGAACTGCCCCATAGGGTTTCCAAGGCTGTAATCTTTACAGAAGCTGGCGGCCACATCTTTCTCTCGTAGATTGGCAGGTGGTTTTGAACCGCCGACCTTTTGGTTAGATCTAAACGCTTTAACCACTGTGCCACCAGGACGCCTTTAAAAATGGAAGAGAAGATAAAAATCAATGTGTCTTTTCTTTTATCATATTCATCCATCCCGGACAAAATAATTCACGTCTTTCTAGTTTTAAAGCTTGGATAATAAGTGATGATAATAATTTCTTCCTTTAAATCCAGAAATTATAACATAGCCATCTGTCATGAAGGGATACATATAGACCTCTCTAAATGAAAACACTTGTATACTTCTTATTTCTTGTCATTTGAAAATATACTATATCGTAAATAAGTATCAATATATTTCTTAATAATATATTTCTTTGATAATAATAAATTTATCATTGATAATGATAAAACCACCACACAGTCGATTCTGAATAATGGAAATCCCCTGTGTGTTGAGTAGAACTGTGATCCGTAGGGTTTTCAACGGCTGATTTTTTGGAAGTGGATTCCCAGGCCTTTCTTCTGGGTCACTTTTTGGTTACAGGCGACTATATTAAGTATTTGCACCACACAGGGACTCCAAAGATAATAACTATAATGATAAGAAGTAACCCTTATGGACTACTCACTATGTACTTGACACTGTTTTAAGAACTTTGTACATATAAACCATTTTCATCCTCACATAGCTCTCTTTAGTTAGGCAATACTAAAATCCCCAAGTGATCAAACCCTGGTTTCCGAGTCAAATCTTTATCTTGTACAGAGGCAAATACTAAAAGCATTTGGAAGCAATACATTTTAAATGAAAAGGGAGCCCTACTTCTAAGAAGAAGAAACTCAAATGACCAAGGCCATGATGGACTTTTGATGGGAACACCAATATTATTCCATACATATACAGTGTTTTTATGTTGCTAAATAAAAGACTAAATCGTTCACTTTTCACCACATTTCATAGGCTATTTTCATATGACAACATATATTACAATAATGCTAATTTTAAACACAGTTTAACTTTGAAAATATGCTCACCTAGCAATGAAGATACTTTCTTGAGGTCATTTCAATGCACAAGCAAATTCAATGTTTGGATTTTTTTCAGCTTGATGCTCAAATAAACTAGCCAATGTACATGTATTTTAAAAATATTTTCAGATTATGTTAATGTTGACAGTGCTCATGCATGAGAACTGCGACAGTAAAATCTAATGTGTAATAATAATAACCAGTTACCATTGAGTTGATTCTGACTCATGACGACCCAATGTGTGTCTGAGTAGAACTGTGCTCCCTAGGGTTTTCAATGGATGATTTTTCAGATATAGGTTACCAGGCCTTTCTTTCAAGTCACCTCTGGGTGGACTTGACCCTGTAGCCTTTTGGTTAGCAGCTAAACATCTTAACCCTTTTGAATCACCCAGGAACTCTGTAATAATAATAACCAAACCAAACCTGCTGTCATTGAGTTGATTCCAACTAATAATTATTGAACAACTACTCTGCAACGCATGCTAGATGTCTTACATACATTATCTCATTTCATCCGTAAAACGGCCATACAAATTAGTCATTATTTTGTACAGCTGAGGAAAATAAAGTTTGGAGAAGTTAGGTAACTTGCCTAAGTTTGCATATTTTCTAAGGGACTAAGGTAGAATTCAATGATTCTAAAATTAGCAGAATTCCTACTATGCCAGACTACCTCTTGGATGAGAAAACAATTTAAATTTAGTTTCTAAATCTTCTTGCTTTAATTTGGCTAAAAATGTTCTACTCTGAAGAATATGATTTTTCTTTTAATAGGGATGGATTTTTAAAGAGGTACTTCAGCAGAAATTGCTCTCTTTTGGATGGGGGAGGATGTTGTGCTTGGAAAAGCAACAGTCATCATGTGATCATGAAGGGATTGGCATAAAAATAAAAGCTGAGAATGCAGAGCTGAAAATATGGAAAACCATGGTCCTTGTTGACATGAGTGGGCCATAGCACTAATCCTACTACTGCCTTTTGTCTCGATTTACCTTTTATATGAGACATTGTATACAATGTGGCTTAAGCCGCTTTTGGATGAGTATTCTGTTACTTGCAGCTGGAATCATCTGGATTTGCATACTTAGTCATCTAGTGCTGCTAGAACAGAAATACCACAAGCGGATGGCTTTAACAAACAGAATTTTATTCTCTCCCAGTTTAGGAGGCTAGAAGTCCGAATTCAAGGTGCCAGCTCCAGGGGAAGCCTTTCTTTCTCTGTTGACTCTGGAGGAAGGTCCTTGTCATCAATCTTCCCCTGGTTGAGGAGCTTCTCAGCACAGGGACCCCAGGTCCAAAGGACACGCGCTATGCTCCCAGCGCTTCTTTCTTGGTAGGATGAGGTCCCCATGCCTCTCTGTTCACTTCTCTCTTTTATATCTCAAAAGAGACTGATTTAAGACACAACCTAATCTTGTAGATTGAACCCTGCCTATTAACATAACTACCACTAATCCCACCTCATTAACATCACAGAGGTAGGATTTATAACACATAGGAAAATCACATCAGATGACAAAATGGTGGACAATCACACAATACTTGGAATAGTGGACTAGCCCAACTGTTACACATATTTGGGGGACACAATTCAATCCATAACACACTTTAATCTTTTAATTTTTACAATAACATATGACAAATGTTACACGGAATAATGGAAGAGCTGGACTCTGATTTCATAGAATAATGGAAGATTTAGGCTATGCACCCAGACCTATCTGGTTCTAAAGCTAAAGTTAATAATCATTCTGCTATATTGCCTCATTCATTCATTCGTACATTACTCCATTCTACCATTTATACTTCTAATTTAGCACAGTAACTTTTATCCTAGTTAGAAACCTAATAAAAGTTTACAGAATTGAATTTACTTAAGTTGAATTCTTCTTCAAAGTGAAATGTTCTCCTCATCCAAGAAAGATAATGAAGCAATCAAAACCTCATCAATGTTAGGATTTTTCATATTTATGTCTTTCCAAATGCCTTGTCTCCCACAATCCATCTCTCTAGAAATGTAGCCTCTCATCCAAAAGAAAGCATTGCTTGTGATGTAAGCAGTGATAGAATAGGTGAGGGAAAGTAGCAGGAACTGAGCTGGGAACCAGAAACCAGTTGCCTGTCTAGATAATTTAGACTTAAGTTGACCCAATCAATCTGTGTCAGAGTAGGACTGTACTCCACAGGGTTTTCAATGGCTGATTTTTCAGAAGGAGATTGCCAGGCCTTTCTTCCTTTTGATTAGCAGCTGAGCACCTTAAACATTTGCATCACCTCAACTGCTATCTGAAAGCTTGGAGGTTTGAATCCACCCAGAGGCACCTTACAAGTAAGGCCTGGCAATCTACTTTCAAAAAAATCAGCCATTGAAAACCCTATGGAGCACAGTCCTACTCTGACATATATGGGGTCACCATGAGTCAGAATCAACTCAACAGCAACTGGAGGCTGGAAAAGGAAACAGTGTTCACTCCTTTCTAGTTCCTTCACATTGTCTTCTCTGTCTCATAACAAAAGAACCTTGGTGGTGCCGTGGTTAAGCACTTAGCTGTTAACTGAAAGGTCAGTGGTTTGAACCCACCAGCCGTTCTTCTTGAGAAAGATGTGGCAGTTTGCTTCTGTAAAGATTACAGCCTTGGAGACCCTATGGGGCAGTTCTACTCTGTCCTACAAGGTTGCTATGAATTGGAATCAACTTGGAGCTGGGAGGCAGCATGCAAATGAAGAGCTCCACCCTCAGTTTGCAGAATCTTCCACCTGAAACCTCTTATATATCCATTCTGCACCAGTTCTATCTGTTGCACTCATGCTTTTGTCTTCAATCCTTTTAATTTGATGCTAGGCATTTTTTTTCTAGCTTCTATGCACCTCCTTTTGTACATCACTCCTATTATCTGTCCCCAGAAAACTTTCTCAAACAAACAACTGCTAGTCCTAGGAAGTGTCTTCTCTAGATCTGCTGCTGGTGGTGGTACCCTCTTGAGGCCACATCACCAAAGGCTTTGTGCAACATGCTAAGGAGTTTGGGTTTTATTTTGAGGCCAACAGAGAAGGGGAGTGACATGAGCAGATTTGCAAATGGGCAAATCTCTCACTGGCTGCTGTGTGGAAAGGAATTGGCAGATAAGAACAAAGGCAGGGAGATCCAAAGGGAAGTTTTGTAATGACTGAGATGATGAAAAGTGAGAGACAGCTGATAAAATGGAGATAAGTCCGATTCAAGAGTCAGTCAGTAGGTAGAGTGTCACGGTACCACTAGTCCACAAGAATCAACTTAGGCCAATTTTCTCTTTCGTTTCTTTTAAAGGACCTGCCGGTTTTTATATACTTACTCTTTTTTTCTCCTTAGAGCCATTTCTTCAACTAAAAAAAGCAAACAACTAGTAATGCACAGAAATGAACTTTAAGAGCTGACTTTGACATCATATAATGCAATTCCCTCATAGATGATGAGACAGAGACCAGAATTGCTAGAGGCCACATATGTAAATATATGTATAGTTGTTTTCCTGCTTTCTAGCCCAGTTTTCATGACATTACACAAGGACTTTAATTTTTCTTTCAATCCTTGTTTTCACATATAAATTCTCTTCAAATAGAAGTACACTTTGCTTTCACATCGTGCAGTCTTTATCCAGGGAGCAGGCAGAGCCTAGAGAGGTGTTAGATAAAGAGGGACACAAAATCCATCTGCAAGCAGCAAGGACATTACTTACCCACTGAACCCCATCCCTAAGTCACAAGCTGTAGAAGTCTCTCCTGGGTTGTTATGTTCTGCCCTATAAGCCTGCCTACTTCCAGCCCGATGGTTATGCCTCCCTTGGAAAGCTCATGCTGTCTGGGGGTGAGTTTAAATGGAATGTCACCCCAGTGACACTTTCACGGCATTCCATCAGCATCCTCCTTTAAATAACAGCCAAGTGAGTGTCTGATGGACTGTGTGAAATAGGCAATTTCCCAATTACGAGCAACTTCAATCGTTTTTAACAGCCCCAAACCTTGTCAGACACTTCTACTAAAGGAAGATACTGCTTTTCAGCTTGTCACAGATCTTGAATCCTTGGTATAATAGCTTTCTTTACTTCAGTGTTTGCCTTTAAAAGCCCACCTGCTACTTCCATGCCACTGGCAGCTGTTGTTAAATTTCCAAGTAAAATAGACAATATTTTTTGGGGAATTCTGGACTAAAGAGTTTGGTGAATGTCAAATTACTTTTTCTGGGTTCACCCAGGAAGCCTTCGTTTCGTTTATCCACCGCCAATAACTAATTCCAGGGTAGGAAGATGTTCCAAAGGTCTGTAATGAATCTGTATTGTCTGCGTTTCATTGTCCTTAACACACTTTAGCATTTCTTTAATCTCTCCCACAGAGAGAAAATTACACACAGCCTTATTTTTTTTCTCTTTAGTGGAATTTCTCCTTTGTAGAAAATGAAATGCACCTTCAAAAGTGTGTCGGTAAATAGCATTTCTCTTTCACAGCTGAATACATTTACAGTTTGGGTAAAAGGCAAACAGTGTTAGCTGCAGCACATTAGCAGATTATGATCTGGAAGGGACTTTAAAGCTCTGATTTTCTGATATTTTGCAAACCAAATCATACTGCAGACTTGGGTGGTCACCATCCACCCAGTGGGGTATGGAATGCAGGACAAGATAAAGGCGAATATGAGCTTCACAATTATAGAAAGGCGAATGGCGAAATGAATAATCACAAATGGATAAAAAAGCTATACTAGTCAGTAGGTCAGTGGATGGGAAACATAAATTGAATTTACAGAAGACAAAAATGAGACACAGGGTAAAGACTCACTCAAGGTCACACAGCTTACCATTGGCTGTTGGGAGATGCAACTTTGAGTCTTTTGACTGTGCTTTGTGTATAATACACTGGAACTACCGTTTGGCTCATTACCTGCACCAGGTGAGACCTTTTCAGTAAAGAGGAATGGAACCTGCCTTTCTTTCCTTAAGAGCACAGTTATTGCAGCCTGAAAGTTTGTGTCTAAATTCTGCCATCTCCACTGTGTGACTTTGGGTGAGATGCTTCAGCTTTCTATGCTTCAGTTACTTCATTTTAATTTGGCAATACTAATAGTATATACATACCACACCAGGTATATGTAGAGATTAAAGGATAAATGCATGTAAACTTTTTTTCTGAAGTTGACACTATGCTCAATAAAAGTTGAGTCATCATTACTAATAGTTTTAAAAAATTATTATTTTAGGTAATTTTGCATAGTCCAGTGCCTAGCAAATAGTAGGTACTAAATGACTGAGTTTTTTTCTTCATTTAATCTCTCTCATAAGGTGAAAGTCTTCTGTTGCTTCCACTTCATTCTTAGAGTCTTTGTCAAACTCTGCTTTTCTCCTCTTGCCTTGGGGTTACCACAAAAAACAATTTTAATGGTGGATTTTTTGAAATTCCCTTGAGAGTCTTCAATAACGAGAAGGCCACATCATTTCCTACCAATCAACTATATTTTCCTAGAATATATTCAAATATCGCTAACAAAACATTGCCAGATGCCTATATCTTCTTCTAATAATCTAACCAATTGTCCTTATAATCACACCTCTGAATTTAGGCATGAAAATAATCATTCAAATGCTTGGTAGGTGTATTTTAATTGATTTATCATCTTTAACTAATCCTTAACCAATTATTGTTGGTTATGCCTTGGGCCCCTTCCCTTCAGTGTTATTGTTACTGGGTTGGTTCAGTCCCTGGTCATTTCTCCCTTGCTCTCAATGGTTCACCATGGAAGTCAGGCCTTCACACTGGCATCAGAGTGATCTTCCTCAAACAAAAAGATGATCTCATTATTGCCCTACTTACAGTTCTTTAGTAACTTAACTATGGGCAGTCTCACTACCCATATATAATTACTCATTTTAGAATCAAAACCCTTTTGAAGATTAATCCCTTAAATCTATAATCTGGCCTATGGCCACTTCTCCATTTTTGTCTTCTGACACTTATTTAACATCTGCATTCTCATCTATCCCCTCCACACCTCTGTACTCTTAAACATTATATCTGTCTGAAATGCTTTTCTACAGCTCCATTTAACCTTGTGCTCCTCACCCTGTCACCTTTATCTCCTATTTTACTCCTTTCATTCTTCACATTTTTAGATCATCACTGTGGTAGGCAGAGTAATGGGACCCCCAAAGATGTCCATGTCCTAATCCTTGATACCCATGAATACCATATTTTTACACAAATAGTGCATGTCGTCTATGTTTGTTTGCCAACTACACCCTCCCCCCATGAGGTATTTTTGTAAGTGTGCTATGTTAACTTTTTAGAGCAACATGTAAAAAAAAAAAAAAAAAAAAGACAAATAGCACTTACGGTAATACTTTGCAGGGGGAAGGTGCAGTTGGCAAACAAACGTAGAAGGTGCACATTATTTGTGTAAAAATTTGATACGTTACCTAACATGGCAGAAGGGACTTTAGACATGTGATTAAGGATCTCAAGATGGGAACATTACCCTGGATTACCTGGGTAGGCCCAATGTAATTTCAAAGATCCTTATTAGAGAAAGGCAGGAGACCCAGAGAAAGATTGGAAGATGTTAACCTGTTGGTTGGAAGATGGAGGAAGTGTCCACAAGCCAAGGAATGCAGGTGGCTTCTGTAGGTTGGAAAAGGCAAAGAAAATGTATTTCCTTTATCTTCCAGAAGGAATGCAACCATGCCAACGCTGTGATTTTTTTTTTTTTTAGCCCAGTAGAAGGCATTTCAGATTTCTGACCTTCATAGCTGTAAAATAACACATTTGTGTTGTTTTAAGTCACTAAGTGTGTGAAGATTTTATACAGCAGCAATGCGAAACTAATACAATCACCTTCCCATGAGGACTTTCCTAGCCTTTTCCACCCATCTTCTGTATAAAATAAATCATCCCTTGTTCTGAAATGCTTCAGCATTTTGGAGCTTACTTTTATTGTTGTCATTACAACACTAATTTTTATTTTCATGGGTGATTCCCTCATTAGGTCAAAATCCTCATTCCCTTGATTGAATGCTACATTCTCTAATAAGCATCCCACATCTAAGATCATATAAACACTCAGCACCCAAGACAAGTTGACTCTTGTCTCATTTTGTTTTCTTCTGAAAGTTGGCCTGTTCTTTTGCAGATCTCTACCCATCTCTTGTTGATCTTTATTTTCTTTTGCTCAGATATGCCTAAGATAGCCAGAAAATGAAAGTTCTTGAGAATCAATGTTCTTGAAGCAACTTTTAAAACTGAGCAACAAGTGTGCTTAGTTACCTACCAGTCATATCTCCTGGGCACAAAATGTTGGAATTTGAAGGCAGGGCCTGGCAGGTTTGGTGGAGACTCCAGCTGTACCAGTGAGAATACAGAGTGCTGGTGCAGTACCATAAATCAGCCTGGTGACCATTAATGGAGAGTTCAGGATCAAGGATCATAGTGTTACAGGGTCTAATCTGTAAAATCTACAAGATACTTTAAAACCTCAACAACAAACAGACAACCCAAACAAAAAATGGGCAAAGGATATAAACAGGCACTTCACCAAAGAAGACATTCAGGCAGCTAACAGACACATGAGGAAATGTTCATGATCATTTGCCATTAGAGAAATGCAAATCAAAACTAAAATGACATACCATCTCACCCCAACAAGGCTAGCATAAATCCAAAAAACACAAAATAATAAATGTTGGAGAAGTTGTGGAGAGACCGCAACACTTATACACCGCTGGAGGCAATGTAAATGGTACAACCACTTTGGAAATTGATTTGGTGCTTCCTTTAAAAGCTAGAAAGAGAAGTACCATACAATCCAGCAATCTCACTCCTTGGAATATATCCTAGAGAAATACGGCCATCACATGAATAGATATATGCACACCCATGTTCATTACAGCACTGTTCACAATAGCAAAAAGATGGAGACAACCTAGGTGCCCATCAACAGACGAACAGATAAATTATAGTATATTCAAACAATGGAAAACTATGCAACAATAAAACAACAATGATGAATCTGTGAAACATCTAATAACATGGATGAATCTGGAAGGCATTATGCTGAGCGAAATTAGTCACAAAAGGACAAACATTGTATAAGATCACTATTATAAGAACTCAAGAAAAGTTTTAAACACAGAAGAAAACATTCTTTGATGGTTACAAGGGTGGGGAGGGAGGGGGAATTCACTAACGAGACAGTAGATAAGAATTATCTTAGGTGAAGGGAAGGACAACACACAATATAGGGGAAGTCAACACAACTGGACTAAACCAAAAGCTAAGAAGTTTCCTGAACACAACTGAACACTTTGAGGTACAGAGTAGCAGGGGCAGGGGTCTGGGGACCATGGTTTCCAGGGACATCTAGGTCAGTTGGCATAACAAAGTTTATTAAGAAAATGTTCTGTATTCCACTTTGGTGAGTGGTGTCTGGGGTCTTAAAAGCTAGTGATCGGGAAGGTAGGGCCAAGATGGTGGAGCAGTCAGACCCTTCCGGGTAACCCTCTTACAACAAAGACCAAAAAAAAACAAGTGAATCAATTATATATGATAATCTAGGAGCCCTGAAAATCTAAGGCAAAGTTGAGGAACCAGACTGAGTGGCAGGGGGAGGGAGAGATGGTTCGGAAGCAACGAGGAGGTGCCAGACCTGACCTGGCGAGAGCCTGAGCCCTTCAGGCCTGATCAGCTTGGGGGTGAGCGGTGAGGCAGGCAAGCGGTGGTGCTCGGGAGGCACGTTTTCTGCACTGGGAGAGATCCAGTGCTAGAGAGTCTACTCAGCCACCCAGAACCAGCGACAAGCAGCCCACGATAGGCGAAAGATAAGTACTTGCGTACGGCCTACCGTGTGGATCAAAAACACCCCCCTTAGGGAAAAACCTCTCTCCCATTTACCTCCCGGCTCCCTGCTCTGCACTGGGTCACGGACCAGCTTCAGCAATTGCTGAATCCCCTGGGCTGGAAGTAGAATCTGGCACATGCCCTGAGCCATTCTCCAGGCCTTGGAGAGGGAACAAATTAACAAATGGGAAAAAATAAACTGCTGGCTCCTCTAAGCCAGGAACCCAGGGTAGGAATAGCTCCTTTGCCTAGGCACAGGCATAAGGGATCCATGGACTCTGAGTGCCTTTCCCCCTGCAGAGACTTCTGTGGGCCCATTTTAACAACATAGGCCCTCATTACCACAGTACAACAGGGTATATACCTGAAGTCTAACTTGAACTATTTCAGCTGTGAAGTGGGAAGTTCTTGACATATGACACTGCTCTGCCTGTTAAGCAGGGTCTTCACCTACCCACATCAGGGGCCTGAGGACTGGTGGCTCCACCTATGCCACCTAGCCACCTGCCCACAGAATTGGGTGCTCATAGTCCGGCTGCAAAACCACCCACCTACGCACTCTAGGGAACAGGGACAAGCCTTCCTCCTGGACACTCAGGGGCAGCTGTCAGCCCCCTGCCTTGTACAGAGTGTGTCACTCAGCTGCAGCCAGATACCTGTGCCTACACCAATCACCCATGCCTGTCTAGGACTGTAAGTGAGAGCCTACACCTCACACTTGGTGGCTCTCTACCTGGGAACCTAAGCTGAATCCATACAGGAGGAGTGGGCAGACTCCTGAGCTCACATACCTAGTAACAGATCTAAACACCTGGTGACAGGACATTAGAGCTTCAAAGGTGCCAATAATCAAGCTAGCTCATACGAGCAGCCTATTTGGGCTATCAAAACAAAACAAGAAGCTAGGACACAGTAAGCAAACATAAAATAAATATAATAACTTATTGATGGCTCAGAGAAAGCAATCAATATCAAATTACATAAAGAGGTAATCCATGATGGCTTCAGCAAGCTCCCAAAATAAAGAATCTAGATATTTTCCAGAGGAGGAAGATATCTTGGAATTACCAGAGGCAGAATGCAAAAGATTAATATACAGAACTCTTCAAGAAATTCGGAAGGAAATTAAGCAAAATGCAGGACATGCAATAGAGGAAATTAAAAAGATTAGAGAAGAGCATAATGACAGATTTAACAGGCTGCAAGAATCCATAGAGAGACAGCAATCAGAAATCCAGAAGATTAACAATAAAATTTCAGAAATAGACAACTCAGTAGAAAGTCA
>NW_004444076.1:6728237-6729561 GCF_000243295.1 Trichechus manatus latirostris
AGGACATAACTATAATAAATATTTACCCACCCAATGACAGGGCTCCAAAATACATAAAACAAACTCTAACAGCACTGAAAAGAGAGATAGACAGCTCCACAATAGTAGTAGGAGACTTCAACACAGCACTTTCAGTGAAGGACAGAATATCCAGAAAGAAGTTCAACGAAGACATGGAAGATCTAAATGCTATAATCAACCAAAGTGACCTCATATCCATATACTGAACACTCCACCTGACAGGATCCAAGTATACTTTCTTTTCCAAAGCACATGGAACATAATCCAGAATAGACCAAATATTAGGCCATAAAGAAAGCCTTAACAGAATCCAAATCATTGAAATATTACAAAACACTTTTTTGACCATAAAGCCATAAAAATAGAAATCAACAACAGAAAAAGCAAGGAAAAAAATCAAAAACATAGAACTGAACAACACCTTGCTCAAAAACTACTGGGGTATAGAAGAAATTAAGAATGGAATAAAGAAATTCAGAGAATCAAACGAGAATGAAAACACATCCTACCAGTACATTTGGGACACAGCAAAAGCAGTGCTCAGAGGTCAGTTTATAGCAATAAATGTGCACATCCAAAAAGAAGAAAGGGCCATAAGCAAAACATTAACCCTACAACTGGAACAAGCAGAAACAGAGCAGCAAAAGAAGCCCTCAAGCACCAGAAGAAAGGAAATAGTAAGAATTAGAGCAGAATTAAATGAAATAGGGAATAGAAAAACAATTGAAAGTGTTAACAAGACCAAAAGCTGGTTCTTTGAAAAGATCAACAAAATTGATAAATCATTGGCCAAACTGAAAAAAGAAAAACAGAAGAGGAAGCAGATAACCCGCTTAAGAAATGAGATGGGTAATACCACAACAGACCTAACTGAAATTAAAGGAACCATAACAGAATACTATGAAAAATTGTACTCTGACAAATTTGAAAACCTAGAGGAAATTGATAAATTTCTAGAAACTCGCTACCTACCTAAACACAAACAGAGGTAGAACAACAAAAGAAGGGAGTGAAAAGGAAATTAAAAAACTCCCAACCAAAAAAAGCCCTGGCCCAGATTGCTTCACTGGAGAATTCTACCAAACTTTCAGGGAAGAGTTAACATCACTAATACTAAAGGTATTTCAGAGCATAGGAAAGGATGGAATACTCCCAAACTCATTCTATGAAGCCAGCATAACCCTGATACCAAAACCAGGAAAAGACACCACAAAAAAAAAAAGAAAATTACAGACCAATATCCCTCATGAACATGGATGCAAAAATCCTCAACAAAATTCTAGCCAATAGAATTCAGCAACAT
>NW_004444076.1:6731136-6732150 GCF_000243295.1 Trichechus manatus latirostris
AGACAGTTAACAGACACATGAAGAAATGCTCACGATTATTAGCCATTAGAGAAATGCAGGTTAGAACTACAAGGAGATATCATCTCACCCCAACAAGGCTAGCATTAATCCAAAAAACATGAAATAATAAATGCTGGAGAGGTTGTGGAGAGACTGGAACACTTATACACTGTTGGTGGGAATGGAAAGTGGTACAACCACTTTGGAGATCAGTTTGGCACTTCCTTAAAAAGCTAGAAATAGAAGTAGCATACGATCCAGCTAGCCTGCTCCTTGGAATATATCCTGGAGAAATAAGATCTGTCACATGAATAGATACATGCACACCCATGTTCACTGCAGCGCTGTTCACAATAGCAAAATGATGGAAACCACCTAGGTGCCCATCAACGGATGAATGGATAAACAACTTATGGTACATCCACACAGTGGAATACTATGCAACGATAAAGAACAATGATGAATGCATGAAACATAACATGGAGGAATCTGGAGGGCATTATGTTGAGTGAATTTAGTCAGTCACAGAAGGACAAATATTGTGTAAGACCACTATTATAAGAACTCAAGAAAAGGTTTATACACAGACGAAAACATTCTTTGATGGTTATGATGGTGGGAAGGGAGGGTGAGGATTATTCAGTAACTAGATAGTAGACAAGTATTAGGTGCAGGGAAGGACAGCACACACTACAGGGGAAGTCAGCACATCTGGACTAAACCAAAGCTAAGAAGTTTTCTGAATACAGTCAAATACTTTGAGGGACAGAGTAGCAGGGGTAGGGGTCTGGGGTCCATGCTTTCAGGGGACATCTAGATCAACTGTCATAACAAAGCTTATTAAGAAAACGTTCTGCATCCTACTTCGGTGAGTGGCGTCTGGCATCTTAAAAGCTTGCAAGTGACCATCTAAGATGCATCAATTGGTCCCACCAACCTGGAGTAAAGGATAATGAAGAACACCAAAGACACAAGGAAAGTATTAGCTCAAGAGACAGAAAGGGCAACCTAAAC
>NW_004444076.1:6743887-6751179 GCF_000243295.1 Trichechus manatus latirostris
GTGGGGTTGTTAACCAATGTCATAAAACAGCATGTGTGTTACTGTTACATGAGAAACTATCTGTTCTGTAAGCCTTCACATGAAGTACAATAAAATATTAAAAAAACAAAACAAAACAGTTAATTGTTGATGTCAGGACTGGGCAGTGGATGAAAGCCATAATGACCTCAAAGAGAGTGTTAGTGAAAGTGATAGAGTTTTAAGGAGGCCAAAAATGAATAACATTTTACTAGAAGCTGAAGGAAAAGGAAGAATTGTTATGTATAAGTGGAAAGTTTGGCAACACTGTCACCTGTGGCGATGTGGAAAATAAGATACGTACCTAATGAGCATGAAGATATAGCTAAGCAGATTTCAAGGAGGAATATTGAAGGTGTCACCTGGATTTTTCTTACTTCCGTGATAAAAAATATGGAAGAAGAGTGAGAAGCTAGAGAACAAAATGTTAATCTAAAGAAGCCAGGGGTTGTTGGGTTCAGAAATAAAACTGTATGCCATTCTCACCTTCCCCAGATGGAAAATAATTTTAAATTTAAGAATGAGATTCCAGTCAAAAGATAAAATTCAGAATTCTTTGTTTAGACCTCAAAAGATCTAAGGCAGTGTCTCATAGAACCTTTTTGCCAGACAAAGTCTCTCTCAGTATATTAAGGCTGTGCCTTAAAGATCCTCTCCTTTAAGCAATGAGGGTTCTAAGAATTTTAAAGGCATTGTCCTATGGAAATCTCACAGGGTGCTAAGGTAGAGAGGGCTTATCACAAAGGGATTTGTATGTGTGGCTTTTATCTAATGGGGGAAACTTATTAACTGACACAGAAGAAACCCATCAGGTTAAATTTTTAAGTTGCATCAGCTTGGACAGAAAAAGACAAGAGTACAACATGGAAAAAGGCTTTTGGATCTTTAAATTCCAGTGTCCAAAAAGCAGGCAAAGAAAACTTATCAGTATAAACACAGACCATTTCTTATGGAAAAGAAAGAATGACTCAGAAAGTGGAACCAAGAGTTAATAGAGCGGAGACAAAACCCACAGAGAATGTTTCTCAAGTAGCATTACTGATGTCTGAAGGGAAGTTACAAGGCATGACTTCAGAACTGCTATGGAGCAGTAATTATTGTATTTCTCCTATTTTCCCACTCTTTGAATAAGAGTGTCTATAACAGTTATTTCTATGCCTATTCTGCCATTGTATGTTGGATATGACGGTGGCAGATAGCATGTCTTTTATATCACTAGCCTCCAAATGTGAATGAGGCTACCCAGGTCTATACTCAGGTATAGCCTCATTCACATCGAGACCTAATTACCATGATAAGCATAAGCTTTGAGCTGATGCTACAATGGCATAAAACTTGGGGATCTCAGGACAAGGGATGAATATATTTTACATGTGAGAGGGATGTAAATTCTTACAACCAGAGGGAGGATTGTGGTGGATTGTATTTTCCACTGATGGACACATGAAATCCCACATGCTATTCGTACAATGTGACTTTGATAGTCTTCTCATTGAGAGGTTAGATCTATGTTTCCTCTCCTTGAATCTTGGTGGGCTTGTATAAAAATGGTATGGGGGCAAAGCCTGACCTCCTCTGTCTTTATAAGGGGGAAGGAAAATCAAGATCAATAGCCCAAAGTTGATTGCTATGAGGTGGAGGTCAGACATGCCTCCTCTCTCCGCCATTTTTAATAATTCTAACTCAACCGTGCCTCCCACAGCATCTCTGCTGGGTTTAATAATTCATTGCAATGGCCACACAGAACTCACAAACCATACTCACGATTATGGGGTTTATTAGGGAAGTAGCAGTTACAATTCAGACTCAGACATTCAGGATACAGTTCTTCCATCAGAATAGCTTTTCCCCAGGTGTGCTCGCAGGCACGCCCTCCCTGGACCTCAGTCTCTGCCCAAAGGCACTCAGCTTTCTCTCTCTGTAGGCTGGGAAGCCCACCATGCCAACTCCTGCTGCTGGGTCTCTGCTGCTGGGTCTCTCCTGCTGGTCTCTCCTTCCTTGGTGGTGGTGGTGGGATGCTCTCCTCTGATCTGGAATTGGTTCTCTTTTAAGGCAAAACTGACCAATCCCCATGGATTACCCTATCACACAGCCCGGTCCACTCACCTGGGTGGGAGTTACAAGACCATGGCTAGAGAGGCCACACAAAAGTAATCAATCAGTAGTCAATTTCACTGCAGCTTGTGATTATGTCAGAAGTGACACTATGACTTCCAAGGCAAATTTCTAAAAAGAGTAGAGCTTCTATCTGGTTCTGTTGGTACTTTCACTTCTGGAACTCAGGTACCATGCTTTGAAGAAGTCTGACCAACCACATAAAGAGATATATAAGTGTTCGCACTTATCAGTGTAAACCATCATAAATGGGGCTTAGTGAGTCTTCAGATGATTTCAGATCGTAACTCCCAAGTTACTCCCAAACTTTGAATCTTTTTAGTTGAGGCCCCAGATATTATGAAGCAGAGTCAGCCTGTCCTTGCTTTACTCTTTCTGCATTCCTGACTCACAGAATCCATGAGCATAATAAAATTGTTATTGTTTGATGCTACTAAGTTTAGAATGGTTTGCTATGCAAAAATGATAACTGGAACAGCTAGAAACAGAACAGCTAGAGTTTTCCATAAAAGCCATGATTCTGGTTAACACCAGAGCTAAGGGAAATTGATATGATCAAAAAAGACATACAGGGAACTCTAGGGTGCTGATGATTTTCTATTTCTTGACCTGGATTGTGGTTATGTGGTGCTTCTTTTAAGAATTACTGATTATATTCTAGTTCCATGTTTTATGTACTTATCTCTATATTTTACCAACATAAAGAAAAGGCAAGTTCAAATTCAAACAAATGGAAGGCAAAACAGCAAAAGCAAAGATCATTAATTTAGAGTACAATGATATGCTTATATCTATAATCATTTTTTGAAATTTTATTAAGTATATCATATCAAAGCCTAGGGCTGTGTATGTGTGTGCAGGGATGGATTACCCAGTAAGCAAGGCATGCATAGGCTTACTTGTGCTTACTTACTAATCTGTAGTGCACAATTTTGATGTGGTGAACCCCATGTGCAGTTGTACACTACAGATTAGTAAGTAAGCACAAGTAAGCCCTAGAGTACCTTGCTACCTTGCTTACAGGTTTATCCTCCCGTGTGTGTGTGTCTCTGTGTGTGTGTGTACATGCACATGTATGTATGTGTGTATATCTATGTCAGAACCCATAGGCATCAAGTTGATTGTGATTCATGCTGACCTCATGTGTTTCAGAGTAGAACTGTGCTCCACAGAAGTTTCAATGGCTGTAATCTTATACAAGTAGATCACCAGGCCTATCTTCCATGGAGCTGCTGGGTGGATTTGAACTGCCAAACTTTTAGTTAGTAGTTGACTGCAAACTGTTGAGAGAGAGAGAACTAATTTTCTTAAAAACTTTATTGTGCTTTAGGTGAAAGTTTACAGTGCAAATTTCTCATTCAAAAATTTATACACAGAAGGCATAGCCAACTTGGTGCTATAGACAGAAGCGCTTTTTTTGGCTTCTTTTGGTTTTTTCCCTGCCTCTCACCTCCTCCCCCTCCTTTCTCTCAAACACTGGACTACATGTGCCATCTTTGCTTCTTCTTGACAGGCTGTGAAGTGCCACTCGGCTGGAGAACTTCTTCCCCAGTCCATGCTGCCACGCTGGTGGGATTCCAGGGGACTTTTTTTGTTTGTTTGTTTTCTTTTTTCCTTTGTGTTTTTCTTCATTTCTCGGTTTCCCATCTCTCTCTACTTCTTTTCCTGTCTCCTGAATACCTGGCTCTGTGTGCCGTCTCTGCCCCTTCTACCCAGGCTGTACTGTGTGGCTTGGGAGCCACTTCCTCCAGTCTGCGCAGCTGCGCTGGCGGGATCCCTGGGGACATTTCTTTTTATTTATTATTATTATTACTTCTTTTCCTTTTTTCCTTTCTTCATTTCTCAGTTTCTCATCTCTCTATACTTACCTTCTTTTCCTGTCTCCTGAATAGCTGGTACTGTGTGCCACCTCAGCCTCTTCTAGCCAGGCTGTACAGCTTGGGATCCACTTCTCCGGTCAGCACACAGCTGCACCAGTGGGATCCCTGGGAACATTTCTTTCTTTTTTTTTCTTTTTATTTATTTACTATTTCTTTTTCTTTTTTCCTTTTTGTCTTCCTTCATTTCTCAGTTTCTCGTCTCTCTCTACTTAGACCTTCTTTTCCTGTCTGCTGAATACCTGGCTCTGTGTGCCATCTCTGGCCCTTCTAGATGGGCTGTGTCCCAAGGCCTGGGAGTCACCTCCTCGGTCACAAGGGGGATTCCTGGGGGCATTTCTTTTTTTATTATTAATTTTCATTCATTTATTTTTTTCTCTTTGTTTTTCTTTTTTGTTTTTCTTCATTTCTTGGTCTCTCCTCTATCCTCTCCAATGGCAGGCTTCCTCAGCACTTTTTCTTTTGACTACTGTTTCTCTCTTCTCTTTCTCTTCTTTCCCATGCTCATCTTAGCTACACACATCACAACCTCTCCCCTCCCTCCTGCCTACCTGCACCGTGCGCTGACCATTATACCCCCGAGCAGCACAGGCATGGACTACCAGAATATGCCCTGCACTGACCCCTGGCCCACCCTATTGCCCCCAGTATTTGTCACAAAAAACTCAGCCCAGCCCCTCCCCTTCAGCTGGACCTGCCCCACGGCACCATAGCTAGCAAATGGACCTGCCCATTGGACAAGGAGATGATAAGTATTGTGCCCACAGATGAGCAAACAACAAGAACACAGAGCCCACCTGCTCAGACATAACCAAATAAAAAATAAAAGCAGGATGAAACAAACAAATCTACAATCAATAAATGAAGAAAACAACTACTGAATATCCTGAAGACAGTAGACAATATCAAAACATAAAAAAAAGGACAGGATGGTTCCAGTAGGCATCCAAACTAAAACACCAGGTGACTTTCCAGTAGAAGAAAAGGTACTGGAACTACCTGACAGGGAATTCAAATCTCTAATACTCAGAGCTATCCAAGAGTTGAAGCAAAAAACAGACAAAAATGAGGAAAAAATAGACAAATTCATGGAAAAGGCAGACAGATACACGGAAAATACAGCTAAAACAATAGAAGAATTTAGGAAAATAATGCAACAACAAAATGTCAAAACAAATTTGCAACTAGAAATAATACAAAAACAATTAGAAATCCAAATAAAAACAACAAGATTTCAGAAATTAACAGTGTCATACATGATCTGAGGAGCAGATTTGAAACAATAGAAGACAGAATCAGCAAAATTGAAGACAAATACTTGGATACCACTTTGAAGAAAAATCAGAAAAAAGACCAAAGAAGGATGAAGAAACTCTGAGAATGATGTGGGATACAATTAAAAGCAAAAATTTTCAAGTGATCAGAGTTCCAGAACAGGGGAAGAAAATAGAAAACACAGAGAGGATCACTGAAGAATTGCCAACAGAAAACTTCCCTAATATCATGAAAGATCATCCAAGATGCTCAAAAAACCCCATATAGGATAGATCCCAAAAGAAAATCACCAAGGCATATCATAATCACACTCGCTAAAACCACAAACAAAGAATCCTGAGAACAGCTCAAAAAAAAAAAAAAAAAAAACCCACAAAAATTCACATACAGAGGAGAAACAACAAAACTAAGCTCGAATTACTTGGCACAAACTATGCAGGCAAGAAGGCAATGGGATGACATATATAAAACTTTGAAAGAAAAAAATTGCCAGCCAAGAATAACATATCCTGCAAAACTCTCATTCAAATATGATGGTGAAATTAGGACATTTCCAGATAAACATAAATTAAGGGAATATGTGAAAACTAAACCAAACTTACAAGAATTATTAAAGAGAGTCCTTCAGCATGAGAACAAACAACATCAGATGACAGCCTGAATCTAGGAGACAAGATCGCACCACCCAGATACCAATCTAGGAAATGAACTCGCAAGGACTATTCAGAACCAAAAGATTTACAATAGGGAACCAGAGAGGTTAATCTGTAAATGACAACAATGTCAGAACAATAAAAGAGGGAATAAACAGTGTAGGTATAGAAATTTCTAACAGAGAGGAAGACAAGGCGATACCAAGAAATAATAGACTGGTTCAAACCCTGGAAGATAAGGGTAAATTTCAAGGTAACCACAAAGAAAGTCAACAAACCTACTCATCAAAATAAGGAAGAAAAACAAAGTCTCAGTAAAAACAAAATCTACAAAAACAAAAGAAATGAAAAAGAATCCACAAGCAAAAGGAATTCAGCACAGGAGAGTAAGAGGAACAAAGAAAACGTCAGACCAAAAAAAAAAAAAAAAGGCACTACAAAGTGAACACACTTATCAATAATTACACTGAACGTAAATGACCTGCATGCATGCATAAAGGGACAGAGTGACAGAATGGACAAAAAAAAGAAAAGTATCAATATGCCATCTACAAGAGACACACCTTAGAAACAAAGATGTAAATTTATTAAAAATCAAAGGATGGAAAAAATACATCAAGCAAACAGCTACCAAAAAAAGAGCAGGAGTGGCAATACTAATCTTAGATAAAATAGACTTTAAAAGAAAACCCACCATAAAAGACAAACAAGGCACTATATAATGATTATGAAGACATAACCATAATAAATATCTACACACCCAAAGACAAGGCTTCAAAGAACATAAAATAAACTCTAACTGCATGAAAAGAGAAACTGACAGTTCTGCAGTAACAATAGGAGACTTCAACACACCAGTCTTGGTAAAGGACAGAAGATCTAGATAGAAACTCAACAAAGATACAGAAGCTGTAAAGGACACAGTCAACCAAACTGACCTCATAGACATATATAGAACAGTCCACCCAACAGCTGCAAAGGACACATTCTTTGCCAATGCACATGGAACATTTTCCAGAACAGATCTCGTCTTAAGCCACAGAGCAACCCTCAACAAAATCCAAAACATTGAGATAATACAAAGTATCTTCTCTGACTACAACACTATAAAAGTAGAAGTTAACAACAGGAAGAGCAAGGAAAAAAATCAATTACATGGAAACTGAGTAACACCCCACTTAAAAACCACTGACTAATAGAAGAAATCAGAGATTGAATCCAAAAATTCCTAGAATCAATGGAGAATGAAAACACATCATACCAAAACCTTTGAGACACAGCAAAGGCAATGCTCAGAGGTCAATTTATAGCAATAGATGCACACATCAAAAAAGAAGAAAGGGACAAAATCAAA
>NW_004444076.1:6751279-6782780 GCF_000243295.1 Trichechus manatus latirostris
AATAAATGAAATAGAGAAGAGAAAATCAGTAGAAAGAATAGACAAAACCAAAAGTTGGTTCTTTGAACGGATCAACAAAATTGACAAACTAGTGGCTAAAACTGACAAAAGAAAAACAGGAGAAGATGCAAATAACCCAAATAAGAAACGAAATGAGGGACATTACAATAGATCCAACTGAAATAAAAAGAATCGTAACAGAGTATTTTGAAAAACTATATGCCAACAAATTTGAAAACCTAGAGGAAATGGATGAATTTCTAGAAACACACTACCTACCCAAAATAACAAATGATGTTGAAAATCTGAAGAGACCCATAACAAGAGAATAGATCGAAAAGATAATAAAAAAAAAAAACTCTCAACAAAAAAAAAGCCCTGGCCCAGATGGCTTCACTGGAGAATTCTACCAAACATTCAGAAAAGTGCTTACACCAGTACTACTCAAACTGTTTCAGGACACAGAAAAGGAAATGATACTTCCAAATTCATTCTATGAAGCCAGCATAACCCTGATATCAAAACCAGGCAAGACACCACAAAAAAGAAAATTACAGACCAATTTCTCTCATGAATATAGATGCAAAAATTTTCAACAAAATTCTAGCCAATAGAATCCATCATAAGATCAGAAAAATAATACACCATGACCAAGTAGGATTCATACCAGTTATGCAAGGATGGTTCAACATCAGAAAATTAACCAAATCCACCGCATAAATGAAAGAAAAAATCACATGATCACCTCAATCAATGCAGAAAAGGCATTTGACAAAGTCCAACACCCATTCCTGATAAAAACTCTCAATAAAATAAGTACAGAAGGGAAATTCTTCAACATAATAAAGGGCATCTATACAAAACTAACAGCCCACTTCATTCTTAATGGAGAGAGGCTGAAAACATTCCCCAGGAGAACAGGAACAAGACAAGGATGCCCTTTATCACCACTCCTATTAAACATTGTACTGAAAGTCAAAGCTAGAGCAGTAATGCAAGAAAAAGAAATAAAGGGCATCCAAATTAGTAACAAAGAAGTAAAACTGTCCCTGTTTGCAGATATGATACTATACATAGAAAACTCAGAAGACTCCAGAAGAAAACTACTGAAATGAATAGAAAGATTCAGCAGAGTAGCAGGATACAAGATAAACATACAAAAATCAGTTGGATTCCTATACAATGATAAAGAGAATGACAAAAAGGAAATCAGGAAGACAATACCATTTATAATAGCTCCTAGGGGGAAAAAAAAAAAAAACCCTCAATAAATCCACCCAGAGAAGTAAGAGGCCTATACAAAGAAAACTACAAAACACTAGTGCAAGAAACCAAAAAAGATCTACATAAATGGAAAAACATACCAAGCTCATGGATAGGTAGACTCAACATTGTGAAAATAGCAATTCTACCCAAAGCAATTTACAAATACAATGCAATCCTGACCCAAATACCAACAACGTTCTTTAGAGATGGAAACTTTATATGGAAAGGGAAGAGGCCTTGGATAAGTAAAGCACTATTGAAGAAGAAGAATAAAGCAGGAGGACTCGCACTACCTGACCTCAGAACCTGCTATACAGCTGCAGTAGTCAAAACAGCCTGGTACTGGTACAACGACAGATACATTGACCAATGGAACAGAATTGAGAAGCCAAATGTAAATCCATCCACCTATGTTCACTTGATCTTTGACAAGGGCCCAAAGTCCATCAGATGTGGAAAAGACAGTCTTTTCAACAGATGGTGCTGGCAAAGTGGATGCCCATCTGCAAAAAAATGAAACAAGACCCATACATCACACCATACACAAAAACTAATTTAAAATGGATCAAAGACCTAAATATAAAACCAAAAACTATAAAGATTATAGAAGTAAAACTAGGATCAGCGCTAGAGGCTCTAATACACGGCATGAATAGGATACAAACCATAACAACACACAAACTCCAGAAGATAAGTTAGATAATTGGTATAGTCTAAAAATTAAACACTTATGCTCATGAAAAGAATTCGCCAAAAGAGTAAAAAGAGAACCTATGGACTAGGAAAAAAAATTTGGCTATTACAAATCTGACAAAGTTCTAATCTCTAAAATCTACGGGAAAATCCAACACCTCTACAACAAAAAGACAAATAATCCAATTAAAAAATGGGCAAAGGAGATGAACAGACACTTCACCAGAGAACATATTCAAGTGGCTAACAGACACATGAGGAAATGCTCGTGATCACTAGCCATTAGAGAAATGCAAATCAAAACCACAGCAAGATACCATCTTACCCTGACATTATTGGCATGAATCAAAAAAAAACAGAAAATAACAAATGTTGGAGAGGCTGTGGGGAGATCAGAACTCTTATGCACTGTTGGTGGGAATGCAAAATGGTACAACTATTTTGAAAAATGATATGGTGCTTCCTTAGAAAGCTAGAATTAGAAATACCATATGCTCCAGCAATCCCACTCTAAGGAATATTTCCTAGAGAAATAAGAGCTGTCACAGGAATAGACATGCACACCCATGTTCATTGCAGCATTGTTCACAATAGCAAAAAGATGGAAACAACCTAGATGCCCATCAACAGATGAATGGATAAACAAACTATGGTACATACACACAATGGAGTACTATGCAAGGATGAAGAACAATGATGAATCTGTGAAGTAACTCACAACATGGATGAATGTGGAGAGCATTATGCTGAGTGAAATAAGTCAATCACAAAAGGACAAATACTGTATGAGACCTCTACTGTAAAAACTCATGAAAAGGTTTACACACAAAAAGAAGCAATCTTTGATGGTTATGAGGGAGGTGGGGAGTGGAGACGGAAAAACACCAAATAGACAATAGATAAGTGGTAACTTTGATGAAGGGTAAGACAATACACAATTCTGGGGAAGCCAGCACAACTTGTACAAGGAAAGGTCATGGAAGCTCCATAGACACATCCAAACTCCCTGAGGGACCGAATTACTGGACTGAGGGCTGTGGGGACATGGTCTTGGGGAACATCTAGCTCAGTTGATATAACATAATTTATAAAGAAAGTGTTCTACATCCTACTTTGTTGAGTAGTGTCTGGGGTCTTTAAAGCCTGTGAGTGGCCATCTAAGATACTCCAATTATCTCATCCCTTCAGGACCAAGGGAGAATGAAGAAAACTAAAAGCACAAGGGAAAGATTAGTCCAAAGAACTAATGGACCACAACTACCATGGCTTCTACCAGACTGAGTCTAGATGGGGCCTGATTACCACACTGACTACTGACTACTCTGACACGGATCACATTAGAGGGTTCTGGACAGAGCTGGAGAAAAATTTACAACAAAATTCTAACTCACAAAAAAAGACCCGACTTACTGGCCTGACAGAGACTGGAGAAACCCCAAGAGTATAGCTCTCAAACACCCTTTCGGCTCAGTTGCAAAATCACTCCTGAGGTTTACCTTTCATCCAAAGATTAGACAGGCCAAGAAAACAAAACAAGACTAAAGGAGGAAACCGTCCAGGTGCAAGGACAAGAAGACTGGAGGGGACAGGAAAGCTGGTAATAGGGAACCCAAGTTCGAGAAGGAAGAGTGTTGATATGTCGTGGGGTTGTTAACCAATGTTATAAAACATTATGTGTACTAACTGTTTAATGAGAAGCTAGTTTGTTCTTAAACCTTCATCTAAAGTACAATAAAAAACAATTTATACACAAATTATTTTGTGACATTGTTTGCATACACACATTGATTGCATTCACAGGTTCCCCATGTCCATTCGTTCAGTTTTCCTGTCCCTTCCTGCCTTCTTATCTTTGTTTTTGATCAGATGTTGCCCATTTGGTCTCATATACTTGACTGAACTAAGAAGCACCTTCGTCATATGTGTTATTGTTTGTTTTATAGGCCTATCTAATCTTTGGCTGCAAAGTGGACTTCAGGAGTGGCTTCAGTTTTGAGTTAGCAGCGTGTCCAGTAGCCAGTCTCAGGAGTTCCACCAGTCTCTGTCAGACAAGTAAGTCTTTTTTTTTTTGTGAATGTGAATTTTGTTCTGCATTTTTCTCCTACTCTGTCCGGTACCCTCTATTGTGATCCTTGTCAGAGCAGTTGGTGGTGGTAGTCGGGCACCATCTAGTTCTTACGGGCTCAGGATGGTGGAGGGTGTTGTTAATGTAGCCCAAGAGTCCTTTGGACTAATTTTCTTTGTCTTTGTTTGCTTTTCTTACCACTTTATTTTCTTCCAAAATAGTTTTCCCTCTTCCTCCCAAATCTTGCTTCTAAAATAGTTTTCCCTCTTCCTCCCAAATCTCACTAAAACTGTTCTGGGATGCATACAAGTAGCACAGGCCAAAATTTCTTTCCTTCTCTCCTGTTTTCCTCCCTTTTCAGTCTCTCTCTCTCTCTTTTTTGTAAATTTTACTTTAAATGAAAGTTTACAGAGTAATTTAGTTTCTCATTCAACAGTTAATACACATATTGTTTTGTGATACTGGCTGCCAACTCCATGACATGTCAACACTTTCCCCTTCTTGAATCCTGGGTTCTCCATTACAGCTTCCCTGTCGCTTCCTGCCCTCTCGTCCCTGCCCTGGGATGGTGTGCCCCTTTAGTCTCATTTTGTTTTATGGGCCTGTCTAATCTGTGACTGAAGAGTGAACCTCAGGAGTGACTTCAGTGCTGAGTTAAAAAGGTGTGCAGCGCCATACTCTCAGGGTTTCTCTAGTCCCTGTCAGAAAGTAAGTCTGGTCTTTTTTTGTGAGTTAAAATTTTGTTCCACATTTTTCTCCAGCTCTGTCTGGAATCTGCTATTGTGATCCCTGTCAGAGCAGTTGGTGGTGGAAGCCGGGCACCATCTAGTTGTGCTGGACTCAGTCTTGTGGAGGCTGTGGTAGTTGTGGTCCATTAGTCCTTTGGACTAATCTTTCCCTTGTGTCTTTGGTTTTCTTCATTCTCCCTTGATCTAGGTGGGGTGAGACCAGTGGAGTATCTTAGATGGCTGTTCACAAGCTTTTAAGACCCCAGATGCTGCTCATCAAAGTAGGATGTAGAATATTTTCTTTATAAATTATGTAATGCCAATTGAGCTAGATGTTCCCTGAGACCATGATCCCCAGCCCTCAGCCTAGTAATTCATTCCTTTAGGGAGTTTGAATGTGTCTATGGAGCTTCCATGACCTTGCCTTGGTCAGGTTGTGCGGGTTTCTCCAGTATTGTGTACCATCTTACCCTTCACCAAAGTTACCACTTATCTATTGTCTAATTAGTGTTTTTCCCTCCCACACCTCCCCTCCCTCGTAACCATCAAAGATTGTTTCTTTTTGTGTGGAAACCTTTTCATGAGTTTTTATAATAATGGTCGCATACAATATTTGTCTTTTTTTGATTGCCTTATTTCTCTCAGCATAATGCCCTCCAGATTCATTCACGTTGTGAGATGTTTCACAGATTCATCATTGTTTATCGTTGCATGGTATTCCATTGCATGTATGTACCATGGCTTGTTTATCCTTTCCTGTAGATTTTAGAGATTAGACGTTTGTCAGATTTGTAATAGCCACAATTTTTTTTCCCCAGTCTGTAGGCTCTTTTTGCTCCTTTGGTACAGTATTTTCATGATCATAAGTGTTTAATTTTTAGAAGATCTACTTATCTAGCTTATCTTCTGGTGTTTGTGTATTGTTAGTTATGGTTTATATCCTGTTTATGCCATATATTAGGGCCTCTAATTGTTGGTTATGGCTTGTATATATGCCTGTAATAGGAGCCCTATCATTAACTCTGTTTTTTCCTCCATGGTCTTTATTGTTTTAGGTTTTATACTTAGGTCTTTGATCCATTTTGAGTTTTCATGTATGGTGTGAGTTATGGGTCCTGTTTCATTTTTTTACAGATGGATATCCAGTTTTGCTAGTACCATTTGTTAAAAGATTGACTTTTCCTCCATTTAATAGATTTTGGTCCATTATCAAAGATCAGCTGACCTTAGGTAGATGGATTTATTTCTGAGTTCTCAATTCTCTATTGGTCTCTGTGTCTGTTGCTGTATCATCAGTACCAAGCTGTTTTGACTAACATGGCTGTATAGTAGTTTCTGAGATCAGGTAGTGTGAAGCCTCCCACTTTGTTCTTTTTCTTCAGTTATGCTTTGCTTATCTGAGGCCTCTTTCCTTTTTATATAAAGTTGGTGATTAGTTTTTCCATCTCACTAAAGAATGCTATTGTATTTGGAACAGGATTGCGTTATATCTGTAGAACGCTTTGAGTAGAACTGACATTTTCACAATGTTGATTCTTCCTGTCTGTGAGCATGGTATGTTTTTCCATTTATGTACGTCTCTTTTGGTTTCTTGCGATAGTGTTTTGTAGTTTTTTGTTCAGGTCTTTTACATCCTTGGTTAGATTTATTCCTAAGTATTTTATTTCTTTAGTGGTTGTTATAAATAATATTGTTTTCCTGATTTCCTTTTCAAAATTCTCTCTGTTGGTGTATAGGAATCCAACTGAATTTTGTATGCCACCTTGTATGCTGCTACTCTGATGAATGTTTCTATTAGTTCCAGTATTTTTCTTGTGGGATCTTTGGGTTTCTCTAAGTATAGTATAATATCATCTGTGAATAGAGATAGTTTTACCTCTTCCTTTCCAATTTGGGTGCCATTTATTTCTTTTCCTTGTCTTATTGCTGTAGCTAGGACTTCCAGCATGATGTCAATAGGAGTGGTGATACAGATCATCCTTGTCTTGTTCCCATTCTCAGGAGGAATGCTTTCAACCTGTCTCCTTGCAAATGATGTTGGCTGTTGGTTTTGTAACAATAACTCATTACATTGAGGGGAGCCCTAATGGCGTAGTGGTTAAGAGCTATGACTGCTAACCAAAAAGTTAGCAGTTCAAATCCACCAGTCACTCCTTGGAAACCCTATGGGGCAGTTCTACTCTGTCCCATAGGGCCACTATGAGTTACAATCGACTTGATGGCATTGGGTTTGGTTTTTGAGTTTATTATGTTGAGGATTTCCCTTCTATTCCTATGTTATTGAGAGTTTTTATCAAGAATAGGTGTTGAACTTTATCAAATGCCTTTTCTGTGTTGATGGAGATGATCATGTGATTCTTTTCTTTTGGTCTATTTATGTGGTGGATTACATTTATTGATTTTCTAATGTTGAACCACCCTTGCATACTTGGTATGAATCCCACTTGGTCGTAGTGTAATATTTTTCTGATATGATGCTGAATTCTATTGGCCAGAATTTTGTTGAAAATTTTTATATCTATATTCATGAGAAATATTGGTCTGTAATTTTCTTTTTGGTGTGGCATCTGTCTGGCTTCGGTATCAGGGTTATGCTGGCTTCACAGAATGGGTTTGGGAGTATTGCTTCCTTTTCTATGCTCTGAAATAGTTTGAGTAGTATCGGTGTGTATTCTTCTCTGAATAGTTTAAGTGAAGCCATCTGAGCCAGGGCTTTTTTTGTTGGGAGTTTTGTTTTTATTTTTAACCTCTTCATTCTCCTCTCTTGTTATAGGTCTATTCAGATTTTCTGTCGCAGTTTGTTTGAGTTTAGCTAGATAGTGTGTTTCTAGAAATTTGTCCATTTCCTCTAGGTTTTCAAATTTGTTGGAGTACAATTTTTCCTAGTGTTCTGTTATAATCCTTTTTATTTCAGTTGGGTCTGTTGTAATGTTCCCCCATCTCATTTCTTACTTGGGGTATTTCTTCCTCTCCTGTTTTTTTGGTCAGTTTGATCAATGGTTTGTTGATTTTGTTGATCTTTTCAAAGAACCAACTTTTGGTATTGTCGATATTGTTGATTCTTTCTTATTTTTCTGTTCTCTATTTCATTTTTTTCTGGTCTAGTCCTTATTATTTCCCATCTTCTACTACCTGTGGGCTTCTTTTGCTGTTCTCTTTCAATTTGTTTGAATTTTATGGCTAACATTTTTATTTTGGCCCATTCTCCTTTTTTGTTTATTGCTATAAATTGTATGTGTTTATTGATATAAATTGACCCCTGAGCACTACCTTTACTGTGTCCCAAAGGTTTTAGTATAATATGTTTTTGTTCTCATTTGAGTCTCGGGATTTTTTGATTCCCTCTTTGATTTCTTCTATTAACCCAGTTGTTTTTAAGCAAGGTGTTATTCAGTTTCCATGTATTTGTTATTTTTTCCTCGCTTTTTTCTGTTATTGATTTCTACTTTCATGGTGTTGTGATCAGAAAGAATGTATTTTTTCAATGTTTCGGATTTCATTGAGGGTTGCTTTGTAGCCTAAAATGTGGTCTATTCTGGAGAATGTTTCATGTGCATTAGAAAAGAATACATACTTTGCTGCTGTTGGGTGGAGTGTTCTATATATGTCTATGAGGCCAATTTGGTTGATTGTGGCCTTTAGATCTTCTGTATCTTTGTTGAGTTTTGTGGTGGATTAATTACTTTTGTGTGTGGCCTTTACAGCCATGGTCTTATAACTCCAACCCAGGTGATTGTGTGATAGTGTAATTGTGGCCTATCAAGGGGATTAGTCAGTTTTGCCTTAAAAGAGAGCCAATTCCAGGGAAAAAAAGGAGAGATCACCACCACCAAAGAAGGAGAGACCCACAGCATAGATCTGCTGGAGACAGTGCAGTTGGCTTCCCGGCACACAGAGTGAGAAAGCTGAGCGCCTTTGGGCAGAGACAGGGCCAGGGAAAAGTCTACACCTGACTCATGAATTTGGGACTTGACAGCCTCCAAAACCTCGTGAGCTATTTCCTTTATATGGTCTGTGAGTTTTGTGAGATGTTGCAAGAAATTAGGGGACCCAATGACAAGAGGGAGAGTACTGTGGCTAGAGGGAGTAGTTGATGTTAGAGATGATGGAGTGGTACAGCAGCTTGGAAAATTTAGACATTTGGGACATCTTTAACCTCCACCTCACAGGAACCAGCTTTGTGCTGATCCTTATAAAAGAAATTATTTGTTTAAGTTTCCTTCTAGATGGTCTGTCCTTTACTGAAAGTGGTGTGTTGAAGTCTCCTACTATTATTATGGAACTGTCTACTTCTCTTTTAAGTGCTGTTAGTTTGTTTTATGTATTTTGGAGCCCTGTCATTGGGTGTGTAGGTATTTATTAAGGTTATGTCTTCTCAGTACCTTGTCTCTTTAATTATTATATAATGTCCTTCCTTATTTTTTATGGTGGATTTTGTCTTAAAGTCTATTTTATCTGAAATTAGTATTGCCACTCCTGGTCTTTTTTGATTACTATTTGTTTGATATATTTTTTCCATTCTTTGATTTTTAGTCTATTTATGTCTCTGTGCCTAAGGTGTTTCTCTTGTAGACAGCATATTGATGGTCATTTTTTTTTTTAAATCCATTCTGCCACTCTGACTCTTTACGGGTCTTTTTAAGCTATTTACGTTCAGTGTGATTATCAATAGGTATGAGTTTATTGCTGTCATATTGTTTTGTTGTTGTGGTGGTGGTGCTGACATTTTCTTTTTTCCTCTTACTTTCCTGTGCTAAGTTGATTTTGTTTGTGGATTTTCTTTTAATTTCTTTTGTTATTATAGATTTTGTATTTACTGAGTCTATGTTTTTCTTCATTTTTATTTTGATGAATAGGCTTGTTAACTTTCTTTGTGGGTTACCTTGAAATTTACCCTTAATTCCTACATTTGAACCAGTCTTTTATTATTTGATATTGCCTTGAGTTTCTTTCCATTTGAAGGTCCATACCTACACAGTTTATTCCCACTTTTATTTTTTCAATGTCGTTGCATTTACAGATTGACATCTCAGTTTCCCTGTTTAAATGTTTTAGCTTTGTTTTATTATGGAGAGTTCTTTACTTAGGTTGCCATCTGTCTGATGCTATACTGTGTTCTAGACTCTAGTAGTTTTCTGATGTTGTTGGTTCTCTAAGTGAAGGACTCCCTTTAATATTTCTTGTAAGTTTGGTTTGGTTATTATGAATTTGCTTAATTTCTGTTTTTCTGGAAATGTCCTAATTTTGCCATCTTACTTGAGAGAGTTTTGCAGGTTATATTATTCTTGGTTGGAAGTTTTTTTTTTTTTTTCTTTCAAGGTTTTATGTATGTCATCCCATTGCCTTCTTGCCTGCATAATTTCTGCCAAGTGATGAGAGCTTAGTCTTATTGTTTCCTTTTTATGTGTGCCTTTTCATTTTTCTCAAGCTGCTCTCAGGAATCTTTCTTTGTCTTTGGTTTTGGCAAGTGTAATTTTGATATATCTGGGTGAATTTCTTTTGGAGTCTATCCTATATGGGGTTCATTGAGCTTCATGGATGGTCAGCTTTTTGTATTTCATGATATTCACTAAATTTTCTGCCAATAAATCTTAATCATCTTCTCTATGTGTTCTATTTTATCCCTCTGTTCTGGAAATCCAATCACACACAAATTTTTGGTCTTGGTTTTGTCTCACGTAATTCTTAGGTTTTCTTCATTCTGTTCTCTGATTTTTTCCTCAAACAAAGTGGTGTCCATGATTTGTCTTCAATCTCACCAATTCTTTCTTCCACTGTTTCGTACTTGCTCCTAAATCCTTTCATTGAGTTGTCCATTTCTGAAATGTTGATTATCTTTTGGATTTCTAGTTTTTGTTTTTGTATGATTTCTAAGTGTTTATTTTGATATTTTGTTTTTGTATTTCACTGAGTTCTTCTATTTCTTTGTCTGTGCTTTCCTTGATTTTGCCTGTTGGTTTTATTTGTGTTTTCCATGATTTTGTCTATTTTTTCCTTAGTTTTGTCTGTATTTTCCTTGATCTCTTTCCTAATCTCTTGGAGAGCCCTAAATATTAATGTTTTGAATTCCATAGCATGTATTTACTCTACCTTTTCTTCTTCTGGAAGGTCATCTGTGGTGTAATAGGTTGCTTTTTGTGTGGCCTTTCTAGCCACGGTCTTCTAACTCCTACCCAGGTGATTGGGTGGGACTGTGTGATAAGGTAATTATAGCCCACTAAGGAGATTGGTCAGTTTTGCCATCTTGCTGGGTTTGAAATGAGCCACACCCAAGGTGGAAAAGACAAGAGCCTACTACCACCAAAGAAGGAGAGATCAGCTGGAGATACTGGCTGGAGATACCAGCAGAAGATGGTGCAGTGAATTTCCTGGCCCACAGTGTGAGAAAGCTGCGTGCCAGTGGGCAGAGATGGAAGGCCAGGGAGAATCCTACACTTGACCCGTAAATTTGGGACTTCCCAGCCTCCACAACTATGTGAGCCGTTTCATTTATATGGTTTGTGAGTTTCGTGAGATGTTGCAGCGAATTAGGGAACTCAGAGGTGGGGGAGACTGCTGAGGGGAGAGGGAGTAGTTGATGTTAGAGATGATGGAGTGGTATAGCTGCTTGGAAAAGTTGGACATTTGGGACATATTTAACCTCCGCCTCATAGGTACCAGCTTTGTGCTGATCCTTATAAAAGAAATTATTTATCATCTGATACTTTATTTTGGTTCCTTGCTGGAGCCATCTTGTCCTGCTTTTTTACATGTTTTTATATTGTCTGCCACCTCCAAGATACTTGTTTTATTTTCTTTATTTATTGATTGTATGTTTGTTTGTTTTGTCCTGCTTTTTTGTTTTGTTTTGATATGTCAGGGTAGACAGGCCAGGCATGTTTTGCTGCTTGCTTGTCTGTGGGTACAGTTGCTTTCGCCATCTTATCCAAGTGGGCAGGGCAGCAGCAGGAACGCAAGCCCGCTTTGCTATACAGTGGTTTGTTGAGGTTGCTGAGAGTGGAATGGGCACTGTCTGCCTCCTGATGTTGGAATGGTATGGGCTCAATTCCCACTTTTCAGCAGCTGCTTGAGTGGCAGGAGGGGAGGGACAGTGCTGGCCTGGTACAGCAGCGGACCTGTGTACCGGGGGCACTCTTGCACTGTTAACTTGTCAGGGCTGGCACTCAAGAGGAGAGGTGGTGTACAGGGCTAGGTGGGAAGGAAAAAGAAATAAAAGGGGGGAAAAATAAAAAGGGTGGCATGGTGATAGACAGTAGATGGGGGCAAATGGACCTAGGGACAAGCAGGAAGTGGGGGAGGTAGCATACAGGTCTAGGTGGGAGGGAGAAAGAAAAGGAGGAAGGAAACAGACAAAAGAAAAGAAAAAGAAATACCATACTGGCTTTGCAGGGATGAGAAGGTGAAAAAAAGTAAGAAAGGAAAAAAGAAAAAAATGGCAGTGTGATGGGGGCTTGCAAGTGATGCAGTGCGGACCCAGGAACCAGTGAGAAGGGAAGGGAGGTGACTTATGGGGCTAGGTGGGAGGTAGAAAGAATAGAAAGACAAAAAAGGAAAAATAAAAGGCCATGAGGCATTAGCCAGTGGGTGGGGGCAGGGCAGACCCAGAGCAGCAGCAGGCCAGTGGCTCTCTATCCACCGTGACATGGCTGGGTCTGGTAGGGAAGGAAGGGAGGTGTCATACGGGGCAAAGTGGAAGGAAGAAAGAGAAGAAAAATGGTGGCACAGTAGGGGCTGATCAGTGGGGATGGAGGGTACCCATGGGCAAGTGGGAAGTGAGGGGTGGTGCTGTATGGGTCTGTGGGGGAGGAAGAAAGAAAATAAGGAAAAGACAGGAAAAAAATGGAAAAAAAGAAAAAAAAATGTGGACGTGGTGGGGATTGGATAAGGGGTCATGGGCCTGTGGCTCTCCAGCCATGGTGGCACAGCAGGCACCAGCAGGAAGGTGGGGGAGGTGGTGTAAGGTGCTAGGTGGATGGGAGAAAGAAAAGAAAGATAAAGAAAAAAAAAAATGGTGGTACAGTGGGAGCCTGTAGGAAGAGCGGGAGAGGAGGCATATGGGGCTAGGTGGGAAGGAGAAAGAAAAGGGAGAAATAAAGGAAAAAGGAAAAGAAAAAAAAAAAGACTGCACAGTGGGAAGGGACAGGGCATGCCTTGGGGATAGGGTGGGACTTGTTTCGTGGATCCTGGCAGTTGGGCCTGCTGGGATCTGAGCTCTGTGAAGTTGCTTTCCCGTACTGCCTGTCTGGAGTCTTTCCTGTCTCTGTTCCAAGATGGTGACACTGTGCCATGTTAGTTGGCAGGGGACCTCCACTCTGTATCTGTCCTCATTCTCTGTTTTCCATCAATTTCTTTTTCTGTTCAGGGTTTGGTCTAGTTCCTTCTCGCTTCATTTGATGCTCAGGTTTCTAGGACCAACAATTCTGTTTTACTTAGTTTTTCAGGTCTTTGCTGCAGGCGGACGGCATGTTGCGTCTGTCTAGGGCAGCATGTTGGCTCCACCTCTTGAGAGATGATTCTTTATAAATGTCTTTTGTTGCTTTATAAATACGTAGTGGTTAAGAATATTTCCCACTTTTTAATTTTTCTAAATTACTTTATTATGTGAAACTACTCTGTTTTCTTTTAAAAAATTTCCTTATTGATAGCTCCAAATAGTCTTCATTTGAATTATGAACTTTAAACATGAGTACCATTCTAACAGAAATAAGTAAATGTTTAGCACTTTCAACTTTTAATGATACAACTTATGAGTGTCGTTTGCATTATAACCTTTATGTTATTTGGCAATAATAGGTCACTCACTTATATTTTTGGTTGAAATAATCAATGCATTCTCTTACAAAATATATGAATATTTGTTTTTATTTTGTACTGACTCTTCTGCAGCATCAAAGAACATTCCAGACTTTTCTTATTTTTCTACAATATCAGAAGATATTCCAGAGTGTGGCTTATTACTAATAACTTTTTTTTTAACCTATATATTGAGAAGATTCATCCAAACTCAAAAGTATTCATCACTATATGATTTGAGTGTAATGATCAACTGGTGCTTTACCTAAAGCACAAAATGCCCCATATACCATTCTCAGAGCACACTTGCCATTGACCATGAATATACGAACTGGCTGTGAATGTTTTGCAGATGCCACTATGATGGGAATCCTATTCCCCAGCAGTCTGTGGCATCCTAAGAAAGTTGGTGTAAGCCAATGAGTTTATATTATAATTACTATTATTGATTAATCTCACTGCTTATCACAATTACCGGGACCGGGAAGTGTTTAGTTCTATTTTACATAGGGTTGCTGTGAGTTGGAGCCAACTCGACGGCACCCAACAACAACATACATATATATACAACAACAACAACAATCACAATTACTGCTACATTGGTAATATGTACTATTACTTTCCACCACTTGTCTGTCAGTTTGTCATACTGTGGTGGCTTGCATGTTGCTGTTATGCTGGCAGCTATGCCATCAGTATTTCAAATGCCAGGAGAGTCACCTATGGTGGACAGATTTCAGCAGAGCTTACATACTAAGAGTAGGAAGAAAGACCTGGGGATCTACTCTCTCCCAAAAAATTAACCAGTGAAAAACTTCTGGGTAGCAGCAGAACATTTTCTGATAATAGTGCTGGAAGATGAGGCTTCAGGTTAGAAAGCACTCAAAATACAACTGGGAAAGAGCTGCTTCTCAAAGTAGAGCCAACCTTAAAGACGTGAATGGGATCAAGTTTTTGGGACCTTCATTTGCTGATGTGACATGACTCAAAATGAGAAGAAACAGGTGCAAACATCCATTAGTAATCAGAATGTGGATTGTATGAAACATGAATCAAGGAAAATTAGAAGTTGTCAATCATAATGGTTTACTATGCTGAGTATGTGTGACAAATTGAAGAGGAACAACGTTGTGTTCATTGTCCAAAAGAACATTTCAAGATCTATACTGATGTACAACCCTGTCGGTAATAGAATAATATCCATACACCTACAAGGAAAACCAATTCAAGTGACTATTATTCAAATTTATGCACCAACAACTAAGGCCAAAGAAGAAGAAACTGAAAATGTCTACCAACTTCGGCAGTCTGAAATTGATCAAACATTCAGTCAAGATGCATTGATAATTATTGGTGATAGGAACATGAAAGTTGGAAACAAAGAAGGATCACTAGCTGGAAAATATGACCCTGGTGATAGAAATGACACTGGAGATCACATGATAAAATTTTGCAAGACCAATGACATAGTCATTGGAAATATCTTTTCTGAACAATATAAACAGTGACTATACACATGGACCTCACTGGATGGAATACACAGGAATCAAATAGACTACATGTGTGGTAAGAGTTGATGGAGAATCTCAACGTCATCAGTTAGAACAAGGCCAGAGGCCAACTGTGGAACACCAGCAATTGTTCATACGCAAGTTCAAGTTGAAGCTGAAGCAAATTAATACAAGTCCACAAGAGCTAAAGTATAACCTGGAGTATATCCCAACTGAATTTAAACACCATCTCAAGAATAGATTTGATGCACTGAACACTAATGAGTAAAGACCAGACCAATTGTGGGATGACATCAAGGACATCATATATGAAGGAAAAAAAAAAAAAAAAACACCAAAATAGATGTCAGAAAAGACTCTGAAACTTGCTCTTGAACATAGAGTAGCTAAAGCGAATGGAAGAAATGATCAAAGAGCTGAACAGAAGATTTCAGAGGGTGGCCCGAGAAGACAAAGTAAAGTATTATAATGAAATGTGCAAACCAAAAACCAAACCCATTGCCATTGAGTCAATACAGACTCATACCTGAAATTAGAAAACCAAAAGGGAAGAATAAATGTGGCATTTCTCAAGCTGGAAGAACTGAAGAAAGATTCAAGCCTCAAGTTGCAACACTTAAGGATTCTATGGGCAAAAAAATGAATGATGCAGGAAGCATCAAAAGAAGATGGAAGGAATACACAGTCATTGTACCAAAAAGAATTGGTCGACCTTCAACTATTTCAGGAAATGTAGTATATGATCAAGAACTGATGGTGCTGAAGGAAGAAGTCCAAGCTGCACCGAAGGCATAGGTGAAAAACAAAGCACCAGGAATTGATAGAATACCAATTGAGATGTTTCAACAGATGGACGCAATGCTGGGAGTGCTCACTCGTCTATGCCAAGATTTGAAAGACAGCTCCCTGGCCAACTGACTGGAAGATATCCATATTTGTGTCCTTTCCAAAAAGACTGATCCAACAGAATGCAGAAATAATTGAATGACATCGTTAATAGTACATGCAAGTAAAATTTTGCTGAAGATAATTAAAAAATGGTTGCAGCATTATCTTTACAGGGAACTGCCAGAAATTCAAGCCACATTCAGAAGAAGATGTTGAATGAGGAATATCATTGTTGATGTCAGATGGATCTTGACTGAAAGCAGAGAATACCAGAAAGGTGTTTACCTGTGTTTTATTGACTATGCAAAGGCCTTTGACTGTGTGGATCATAACAAATTATGGATAACATTGTGAAGGATGGGAATTCCAGAACACTTAATTATGCTCATGCAGAATCTATACATAGACCAAATGGCTGTTGTTCGAACAGAAAAAGGGAATACTGCGTGGTTTAAAATCAAGAAAAATGTGCATCAGGGTTATATCCTTTCACCATACTTATTCAATCTGTAGGCCAAGAAAATAATTCAAGAAGCTGGACTATATGAAGAAGAACACGGCTTGAAGCACTTTCTGATGAAGATCAAAGACTACAGGCTTCAGTATGGATTGCACCTCAACATAAGAAAAACAGAAATCCTCACAACTGGATCAATAAGCAATATCATGATAAACAGAAAAAATATTGAAGTTGTCAAGGATTTCATTTTACTTGAATCTACAATTAGTGCTCATGGAAGAAGCAGTCAAGAAATCAAATGATGTATTTCATTGGACAAATCTTCAAAAATCTCTTTAAACTGTTAAAAAGCAAAGATGTTACTTTGAGGACTAAGGTGCGGCTGACCCAAGCCAAGTATTTTCAGTCGCCTCCAAAACCAGAGAACCAAACCTGTTGCCGTCAAGTTGAATCCAACTCGTAGTGACTGTATAGGATAGAGTAGAACTGTCCCGTAGTGTTTCCAAGGACCAGGCTGGTGGATTTGAACTGCCAACCTTTTGGTTAACAGCTGAGCTCTTGACTGCTGGGCCACCAGGACCCCTCAGTCGCCTCATATGCATGCAAATCTGGACAATGGATAAGGAAGATAGAGGCAGAATTGATGCCTTTGAATTATGGTGTTGACGAAGAATACTGAAAACACCATGGACTGTCAGAAGAATGAACAAATCTGTCTTGGAAGAAGTGCAGCCAGAATGCTCCTTAGAAGTGAGGATGGTGAGACTGTCTCACTTACTTTGGACTTGTTATCAATAGAACCAGTCCCTGGAGGAGGACATCATGCTCAATAAAGTTAGAGGAGTAGCAAAAATCAGGAAGACCCTCAACGATACAGTGGCTGCAACAATGGGATTAAACATAGCAGCAGTTGTGAGGCATAAGAAAGGGTAGCATTTCGTTCTGTTGTACATAGGATCACTGTGAGTCGGAACCAACTTGAAGGCACCTAACCACAACAACAAGTGTTACTTTCACGGTAATAGATTTGTTGAGGTTGTAAATCACCTAATGTTTATCAGTTTAATGGAGGCGCAGTGAAAGAATCTCTGTTTTTAAAAAGCAGTAGGACCATTTCAGTACTGAAATGGTAAAATGAAATTTTGATGATTCAAGAACCAAGACAGTACAAGGCTGGAAGCAGGTGGTCTTAGATGGTATTGTAAGTGTATAGGCAAATAAAGTAGCAAATATATTCTATGACAGATGGTGTTAAGTGTTACAAAGAAAAATGAAGCAGAAATGCTGGGGATCATTGAAGCTGGAGTGTCTGTTTCATATTTGATAGGGAAGGCTTTCAGAAAACTGTCCATAACACTCAGTCATTGCCTTGTGATAATTTACAGCTATACACTCAACTTCTGCAGTTTTCTGCATGTGTTAGACTTCAAAAGTATTTTTAAAAGTTCAATCATCAACAAGTTTCCACTTTGAAATTTATTTAAAATGTAAAGTTCATGACTTTGAAGATATTTTTACGGTTTATGTTAATCCTGTGGATTGGATAGGACATTGTATGAAATAGTATTTTTGTCTTAGCTACCTAGTGCTGCTGTAACAAAAAATAGCACAAGTTCATGACTTTAAAGAAGAGGAATCTATTTTCTCCCAGTTCTGGAAGCCAAAAATCCAAGTCAGTGTCTTGTCATGATCAACACACAAACTGTATCTATTCCTTCTTGGGCCACTCTCCTAGTTTCTGGTGTGTGCTGGAAATCCTTGACATTCCTTTGTTTGTAGACCGGTCCTTACATGGTGTCTATCTTCCTCCTGTGTATGTGTCTATGTCTATTCTGCTCTTGTTTATAAGACACCACTTAGAAGTGATTAGATTTAGGACCCACCCTACTCTAGTATGATGTCATTACTATACAAAAAGTAAACTCTATTTCCAAATAGGGTCCTATGTACAGGTACAGGGCTTAGGACTTAAACATTTCTTTTTGGAGGACACTATTCAATCCATAACAATATCTAGTTTTATTTTATGTGACTGAGAAATTTGGATTACTGAGAACTCTCAAAACTGTATTAAAATTTTGTGCACATGGTGCAGTGTAATCCTAGAGAGTCTGAAATTTCAGCCAAGATTTTGAACATTACCAGATGTTTTAATTGCACCTGTCCTCAAATAAAAGAATCTGTTTGATGCAATAATTAGTTAAATCATTTTACTTATCTTTTCTCAATAACCTTTACATTTACTTCCAGCCATCACGTAAATATCAAAGAGAATTAAATAATATGTCTGAGTATTTAGAAATTGAATATTGGAGAAAATATATGCAAATCAAGTTGGCAGCTCCTTGTACTAGAGCTGCAGAAGTGGTTTGGAAAATATATCAGGCCCTGAATACTTACTTTAATGAAAATTATAAAATGGAAGCCATTAAAAATTTGAAAAATAAATTTTTAACTAGATTTGACTTTTCAAAATGATATTCTAATAGAGATGGCAGTATTTTCTTTCCCTTTACAAGAAAAAGATATGAGTAATAAAGCTGATAGGATAACTCAGTAAACAGTCATTTGAAACAAAAGAAACCATTTGAAACAAAAGAAAGTAACTTCCAAAACTCTTAGATTGCCTAATAAATTATATGAAAATGTGTTTGCTGTTGTATGACAAACATGAAAGAGAAAATGAAGTGTTGCATTTCTTTTCATTTATTGAGACCTGAATTAATAAACACACATTTAGGTAACCTTTGGAGCAACATAAGAATAAAAACTGAAATTAGCTAATTTTTATAAATATGACAAATGTGAACACTTCAAACCCAATGGTAGAAGATGTCTAAATCAATTATGAGAAGAAAATGCATAACCCAAAATGTCTTCATTATTAAAGAATAAATAGATTAAGGAATTTAATATTTATATCACTAATTTACAAGAATAACTAATGACAAAGCATGCAAAATATAAATAGGGTAAAAGAATCAATAAACTTTGAAATTAATAAAACAGAGAACAAAATATATTAGAAAAACAAAGTCCAGTGTTGCCATTTGAAAATATAGGCAGACCCCAGGGTTACAAATGAGATCCGTTCCTAAGTGTGTCTTTAAGAATTTGTAGATGAGTGAGAACAGGTGCAGATGGTTCTTATTCAGCATTACTTTAGTGCAAGAAAAGGCTAGAAGACCTTTCAATGTTATAAAAGCTGCACATGAAGCAAGTGAAGGTGCTTGTGATGACAAATGTGTTCGAAGTTGGGATTGGTTCAATTGTTTAAAAGTGAGGACAAATTTACATAACTTTAAAGGGCAAGTAGGAGTTGTATGTAAGTCAAAGGCTGATAACCTGGGGACAAAATAGACAAAGCTTCACTAAGAAAAACAGTGAGAAAGCAAAAACAGCTGAAATTAGGAATGAGAAATAAAACATATCCAGAGATAAGAGAGTGAGAAAAACATACATAAGAATATTATGTGTGACTCTTCGGCAAAAAAATCTTAAGAATCTAGAGGAAATAATTTTCTAACAAAATATGTTACGAAAATGACAAGAAAAGAATATGTAACATGAATTGACCAATGACCATAGAGGAGAGTAAGAAGATAACTGAGGTTTACTGTTTATAAAGACACTGGGACTAGATGGTTTTGTAGATGAGGTCCATCTTAACTTTAATTAAGATATGCGTAATTCCAAAGACAAATGATTTCAGATGACTGAACAAGAAGGAAAACACCCTAATTCACTTAATAAAGCCCATTGTATCAGATAGGCATCCTTTTAACTTCGCATATTAGAAACCTACTTGCAGTACCTAACTTATTTTATCTCAGAATCACAAAAGGTATTTTTAGTATCATTTGACAGATAAGGTAATTGAGGTTCAGGGAAATGTGATGATTTGACCAAAGTCATGAAACTAGTTGAATGGAGAGCACAGACGAATTTCCCTCTTCCTATATCCCACCTAAGCCCTCTTCCCATTGTTTTCCCCTCATTATGTCAGAGCTGAACAACTAGTCTACAAGCATTTCATAACAGTCCTGTAGCCTTCAAAATCTGGTCTGGAAATTAACTTATAATTGATTTATCAAGTTCATTTAATCATCAGAGTGCATTTTTGTTTATTATTTTTCTGATGAGTAAATGCAATAGAATCCTCTGATGTGTTTGTGTCTTAATTGCTTTGAGGCTCATTCAGTAACGCTTTTGTCATTGTTTTATGCAGCCCAGTTAGAAAAGCGTCATTTGGAAATCACGCTACAGGCCAGTTATGTGTGAGAAACACAGCATCATCAGTATTTTCTTAGAGGTAATAATACACCATTTTCAACTGCCTGTCAAATGGATTTTCATTATAGGGCCAATTTGAAATTATATTCCTTCCATGCATATATTAGACATTGCCAATATGGATTTATTGGATGCACTACATTTCTTGTAAGTCAAGAATTTTCATCCTATTGTATCTCAAGCCAAAAATCACTCCGGATGATGCATGAAGCTCATGACTCCATGACCTGCAATGCTGCTTGGGTTCCTGAGTTCCACGTTCTGTTTCAGATGTCCAGTTGCATATTCCACTGAATATCCTTTCTGTACCTCAAAATCCACCTAGTTTGAATCAAACGTTCGTGGTGTCTGTCTGCAATCCTGCTCTACCCCCTGCATTCTCCATCTCTTTGTCTGGTATCTTGGCAGCATCCTGAGCTAGAAATGTCAGAGTCATCTTTACTTCCCTTATATTACACCATCAATTCTCTCTCCCTATGTGTCTCACTGGCTCATATCTCTGAAATGTCTCTTGCATTCATCCCATCTTTATAATACATATACATACCAAATATATACAGTGTTTACTAAATGCTAATATTAATACTCTAAGTCCTCATGACATTCCTATGAAGTTAGATAATAGTATTATCCTACTTTTTCAGATGAAGAAACTGAAGGACCTGTCTCAGTTATCTAGTGATGCCGTAGCAGAAATAACATAAGTAGGTGGTTTAAAGAACAGAAATTTATTTTCTCACAGTTCTGGAGGCTGAAAGTCCAAATCAGGGTCTTGGCTGTGTCGATTCCTTCCTTGTCAGTAGCCCCAGTTGTTCCTGGGTTCTTTGGTGATCCTCACAGGGCATCTGTCTTCCCCTGTGCTTGCATGCCTCTATGTATAATCTGCTCTTTTTATAACTCAGAAGTGATTAGGTAGAAACTTCTTATGAATTGGCAGAAACGTCGGACTCTGATTTCAGGGTATTTAATCAGTACTATTAATAATCCTCATCCATACACGAGAATGCTGAGCAGCCACTAAACACGATAAACCCATTGCTGCCGAGTCAATTCCAATTCATAGTGACGCTATAGGACTGAGTAGAACTTCCCCATAGTGTTTCCAACGAGCAGGCTGGTGGATTCAAACTGCCGACCTTTCAGTTAACAGCCGAGTTCTTAACCAGTACACCTTTAAATTAATATATACATGGAAAGGTGTCCATTGAAACCTACAAAAAAGAAGACTAAAAAATGTTATGAATCCTGGACAGAGCAGGAGAAAAATGTAGAACAAAATTCAAATTCACAAAAAAATACCAAACTTACTGGTCTGACAGAGACTGGAGGAACTCCCAAGACTGTGGCTCCTGGACACCCTGCTAATTCAGAACTGAAGTCACTCCTGCAGTTCACCTTTCAGCCAAAGATCAGACAGGCCTAGAAAACAAACAATAACACACATGAAGAAGATGCTTCTTAGTTCAGTCAAGCATAGAAGACCAAATGGGCAGCACCTACCTAAAAGCGAAGATGAGAAGGCAGGAAGGACAGGAAAACTGGACAAACTGACATGGAGAACCCAGGGTGGAAAGGGAAAGGGGGAGAGTGCTAACACATTGCAGGGATTGCAACCAATGTCACAAATTGTGTATAAATTTTTGAATGAGAAACTAATTTGCACTGTAAACTTTCACCCAAAACACAATAAAATAAAAAATGTTATGATTTGATTCCATTTATATAAGATTGTCTCTGTGTATATGTGTGTGTGAGAAAAAAGAGAGAAGGAGGGAGTGAGGGGATATTTGTGCAGAGCAATGTTCATCAGAGTGCTAACAATGTTTATGTTGTTTGAGTAGTGATTTTTTTTCCATATAACTTTTGATATTTAAAGTATTTACAACAAGAAGGTATTAGTCTTTATGATCATTAAACACTTAAAGAGACTGAATTAATATTTAGAAAAGAAAGGTAATGACTTCCTCTAAATATTTGCTTGGAAGACTCAACTTAGATTTTACTAGAGGATCCTTCTCATTTTCTTTCCTTTTCTAAATTTTCATTTCGATGGCATTTTCCAGAAGGATTTTCTAACTAGGTAGTATGGACAGAACAAAGTAATTTATCTGCTCCTTTCAAATCCAACCTTAGCTAAATTAATGAAGTTGCCGTTGTTTTTCTCATCACCATTAAAGATAGGATGCTATTTCCCAATAAAACTTCTTCTTTTTTTTTTTTTCCCCTGAGGTGTTCTGTCACCATATTTGCCAGGAGGGTTGAAAATCTCTTATGTGTTTCTTTTGACAAGTTGTGTGATGTTTATATAAGTAATTAAGAAATATGACCAAAAGACACATTAATGGACTGAAGAGTCGCATTATAAATGAAGTCCATTTAAAGGTCACACTATACTTAGGGGGATCTTCCCAGGCCCTGGCACACTGTAACTTTTAACACCATTCCTGCTTGCCATACTAGTTGTATTTCACGAAATTTCTGACTGCTCCTCAATACAGGGAAATGAAGATTCTATTTAAACAAAAAGTTTCAACACTTTGAGAGCAACAGATTTTTTTCATAAGCGCATTCTTTGATTGTTTGTCCTGGTTCCCCTCAGACAGTACACATACTTCTGCCGAGTTTCAGCATCTGTGCTACCCACTTTACACTGCCCATGTCAATCTGCTTACCACAACTTCATGTAACTGTAATCTGGGCAGCATCTGTTATCTCACATTGCTAAGGCAGTGCTACGTGGTGTAAAGTGCATACATGGGCTGTGAAGCCAGGCAGATCTGGGCTTGTGCCTTTGTCCTACTCATTGCCAGGTGAGCTCAGACAAGATGCTGAAGCTCTTTGGACCTCAGTTTCCTCATGTGGAAATGGGAGCGATTCTAAATCCTGGTTTTTGTGAGGATTTGGTAAATTTGTGTTTGCAAATGTGTTTGTAAATTGCTTAGCAGTGACTGGCATATTGCAGGTTCTTTAAATGTGTAAAAAAAAAAAAGCCCATACTTTCCAGTCAATTCTGACTCATAGCTGACTCATAGTGACCCTATAGGACAGGGTAGAACTGCCCCATAGAGTTTCCAAGGCTGTAACCTTTATAGAAGCAGACTGCTACATCTTTCTCCTGCAGAACAGCTGAAGGGTTTGAACTGCTGGCCTTTTTGTTAGCAGTCAAGAGCTTAACCACTGTGCCCCCATGGATCCTTCCTTAAAATGTGTAGCTCTTGAGAATCTAATCAGCACCACTCCACCTTCTTTTCTGACTGAACCAGTACTTCTCCTCTATGAAAATTAATGTGATATAAACACTGATAGGTGGCTTCTGGTCTTTACTACTGTAATATTAATAACTTAGATCTTCAAAGCATCTTATTTTACAAAGTATCTCTGCATATAATATGTTACCATCACAATCCCATGATGTATATATAGGGTTGCTATGAGTCGGAATCCAGTCAATGGCAATGGGTTTGGTTTTTGATTTTTATCCCCTTTAATAGATGAAAACATTGAGGCTTGAAATATTAAACCTTGAGGTTCCTTAGTGTATCAGTAAGTGTTTTCCAGAAAATCAGAAACAATAGGATACACATTCACAGACAGACAGAGAGACTGAGATTGATTGTCTGATTTTAAGGAACTGGCTCACACAATTGTGGAGGCTGCAAGTCTGAAATCCATAGGGGCGAGTTGAAAGGCTGGAAACCCAGGCATGATTTCTGTGCTACAGGGTTGGGGCAGAATTCCTTCTTCTTCTAGAAACCTCAGTTTTTGCCCTTAAGGGCTTCAATTGATTGGATGAGGCTCACCCACATTATTGAGCACAATCTTCTTTACTTAAAGGCAACTGATTGTAAATGTTAATCACATCTACAAAATACCTCCGTAGCAGTATCAAGAGTAGACAACTGGGCACCATAGCCTACCAATTTGACAATAAAATTAACTATCACACTTTGGTAGAAAGAGTAGAGGCTAAGAACTACACTCAGGCTTTAGCAATTAAGAGGGATTGAAGACAAAGGAAGACAAATTCTCTTCATAGCATCCCCATGCTGCCTTCTTGCTTTTGCCTAGTAGTTTACAGTGCTGGCCACAAGTCTTGCTTGAGGGTGGCCATGCAAGCACAACTACCATGAAAATTAAAAAAAATAAACTCAAGTATCAACTATATGTCAGTTTTCACAAATATCATGTAGTCTGGGTATCACCTCTCTGAGTATCATCTCTACACTAAAAATGAGGTTGTTTGACTTGCCCTTGATCACACAACCACTAAGTGGTGGTTGGATGCAAAAATATTAAAAAAATATTGGATTAAATTATCATACATCCTATCCAGCTCTGTATTTTTAGGCTTTTTCTCCCATAGTACATTGCTCTCGCAGGAATTTTCCAACTTTTGAAAGTAAAACATCTTTATAATTTCTTTCTTTCTTTTTTTTTTTTTTTAATTGTGCTTTAGGTGAAAGTTTACAGAGCAAATTAATTTCTCAGTAAGCAATGACTACACAAATTGTTTTGTGACATTGGTTGCCAACCCTGTGATGTGTCAACACTCTCCCCTTCTCAACCTTGGGTTTCTCGTTTCCATTTGTCAGGCTTTCTTGTGCCCCCTTGCCTTATCTTCCTTGCCCCTGGGCTGGTGTGCGCATTTAGTCTCGTATACACGGGTAAGCTACGGGTATTGTTGTTTTTGAATAAGCCTATCCAATCTTTGGCGGAAGGGTGAACCTCAGGAGTGACTTCAGTACTATGTTAAAAGGATGTTCGGGGGCCATGCTCTCTGGTTTCTCCTGTCTTTGTCAGACCAGTAAGTCTGGTGTTTTTTGTGAGTTTAAATATTGTTCTACATTTTTCTCCAGCTCTGTCTGGGATCCTCTATTGTGATCCCTGTCAGAACAGTTGGTGGTGGTAGCCAGGCACCATCTTGTTGTGCTGGACTTGGTCTGGTGGAGGCTGTGGTAGTTGTGGTCCATTAGTTCTTTGGACTAATCTTTCTCTTTTGTCATTGGTTTTCTTCATTCTGCTTTTCTCCAGACCGGGTGGGACCAGTAGATGTATTTTAGATGGCTGCTCACAAGCTTTTAAGACCCCACACACTACTCACCAAAGTAGGATATAGAACATTTTCTTTATAAACTATGTTATGCCAGTTGAGCTAGATGTCCCCTGAGACCGTAGTCCCCAGCCCTCAGCCCAGTCATTTGGTCCCTCAGAGAGTTTGGATGTGTCTATGAAGTTTCCATGACCTTACCTTGTCAAGTTGTGCTGACTTCCCCAGTATTGTGTACTGTCTTACCCTTCACAGAAGTTACCACTTATCTATTGTCTAGTTAGTGTTTATCTGTCCCCAATGCTCCCCTCCCTGGTAACCATCAAAGATTCTTTCTGTGCATAAGCCTTTTCATGGGTTTTTATAACAGTGGTCTCACACAATATTTGTCCTTTTGTGACTGACTCATTCACTCAGCACAATGCCCTCCAGATTCATCCATGTTGTGAGAGGTTTCACAGATCCATCATTGTTCTTTATCATTGCTTAGTATTCCGTTGTGTGTATGTACCATAGTTTGTTTATCCATTCATCTGTTGATGGGCACATAGGTTGTTTTCATCTTTTTGCTATTGTGAATAATGCTGCAATGAACATGGGTATGCATATGTCTATTTGTGTGACGGCTCTTATTTCTCTGGGATATATTCCTAGGTGTGGGATTGCTGGATTGTATGATATTTTTCTATTTCTGGCTTTCTAAGGAAGCGCCATATCGTTTTCCAAAATGGTTGTATTTTGCATTCACTTCAGCAGTGCATAAGTGTTCTAAGCTCCCTGCAACCTCTCCAACATTTGTTATTTTCTGTTTTTTTGATAAGTGCTACTAATGTCAGGGTGAGATGTTAACTCATTGTAGTTTTGATTTGCGTTTTTCTAATGGCTAGTGATCACGAGCATTTCCTCTTGTGTCTGTTAGCCACCTGATTGTCATCTTTGGTGAAATATCTGTTCATATCCTTTGCCCCTTTTTAAATTGGATTATTTGTCTTTTGGATGTAGAGGTGTTGTATTTTCCTGTAGATTTTGGAGATTAGAACTTTGTTGGCTATTTCATAGGCAAAATTTTTTTTTTCTGTCTGTAGGTTCTCATTTTACTCTTTTGGTGAAGTCTTTTGATGAGCATGATTGTTTAATTTTCAGAAGATCCCATTTATCTAGCTTATCTTCTGGTGTTTGTGTATTGTTAGTTATGGTTTGTATCCTATTTATGTGGTGTATTAGGGCCCCTAACATTGACTCTAATTTTTCTACCATGATCCTTATAGTTATTGGTTTTATATTTAGGTCTTTGTTCCATTTTTAATTAGTTTTTGTGTATAGTGTGAGGTATGGGTCCTGTTTCATATTTTACAGAGGGACATCCAGTTTTACCGGCACTATTTGTTGAAAGACTGTGTTTTCCCCATTTAATTGACTTTGGGCCTTTGTCAAAGATCAGGTGACCATAGGTGAATGGATTTACATCTGGGTTCTCAGTTCTGTTCCATCAGTCAATGTGTCTGTCTTTGTACCAGTACCAGGCTATTTTGACTGCTGAAGCTGTATAATAGGTTCTGAGGTCAGATAGTGGGAGAACTCCTACTTTGTTCTTCAGTAATGCTTTGCTTATCTGCGTCTTCTTTCCTTTCCATATAAAGTTGGTGATTAGTTTTTCCATCTCATTAAAAAATGCTGTTGGTATTTAGTTCGGGATTACATTGTATTTGTAGATTGCTTTGAGTAGAGTTGATATTTTCACAATGTTGAGTCTACCTATCCATGAGCATGGTATGTTTTTCCATTTATGTAGATCTCTTTTGATTTCTTGCGGTAGTGTTTTGTAGTTTTCTTTGTATGGGTCTTTTACATCCCTGGTTAGATTTATTCCTAAGTATTTTATTTTTTTAGGTGCTAAATGATATTGCTTTCCTAATTTCCTTTTCGTAGTTCTCTTTATTGGTGTATAGGAATCCAACTGATTTTTGTCTTGTATGCTGCCACTCTGCTGAATCTTTCTATTAGTTCCAGTAGTTTTCTTGTGGAGTCTTTGCAGTTCCCTATGTATAGTATCATATCATCCGCAAATAGGGATAGTTTTACTTCTTCCTTACCAATTTGGATGCCCTTCGTTTCTTTTTCTTGCCTTATTGCTCTAGCCAGGACTTCCAGAGCAATGTTAAATAGGACTGGTGATAAAGGGCATCTTGTGTTGTTTTTCTTCTCAGGGGGAATGTTATCAGCCTCTCTCTGTTGAGAATGATGTTGGTTGTTGGTTTTATACAGATGCCCTTTATTATGTTGAGGAATTTCCTTTCTATTCCTATCTTATTGACAGTTTTTATTAGGAATGGGTGTTGGACTTTGTCAGATGCCTTTTCTGCGTTGATTGAGATGTTCATGTGATTCTTTTACTTTGTTTTATTTATGTGATGGATTACCTTGATTGATTTTCTAATATTGAACCATCCTTGCACACCTGGTAAGAATCCCACTTAGTCATGGTGTATTATTATTTTTTTTTTTTTTTTGATATGATGCTGAATTCTGTTGGCTCTAATTTTATTGAGAATTTTTGCATTTATATTCTTTAGGGATATTGGTCTGGAATTTTCTTTTTGTGTGTTGTCTTTGCCTGGTTTTGGTATCAAGGTTATGCCGGCTTCATAGAATAAATTTGTAAGTATCCTTTCCTTTTACATGTTCTGAAATAGTTTGAGTAGTACTGATGTGAGCTCTTCTCTGAAAGTTTGTAGAATTCTCCAGTGAAGCCATCTGGACCAGGACTTTGTTGAGAGTTTTTTTTAATTACCTTTTCAATCTCTTCTCTTGTTATGTTCATATTTTCTACCTCAGTTTGTGTTAGTTTAGGTAGGTAGTGTGTTTCTAGTAATTTGTCCATTTCCTCTAGGTTCTCAAATTTGTTGGAGTATAGTTTTTCATAGTACTCTGTTATGATCCTTTTTATTTTAATGTTGTAATGACCTTCATTCCATTTCTTATTTGCATTGTTTGCTTCCTCTTCTGTATTTCGTTTGTCAGTTTGCCAATGGTTTGTCGATTTTGTTCATCCTTTCAAAGAATCAACTTTTGGTTTTGTTGATTCTTTCTACTGTTTTTCTATTCATTATTTCATCTATTTCTGCTCTGATCATTATTATGTCCTTTCTTTTGGTGGCTGTGGGCTTATTTTGCTATACTCTTTCTATTTGTTCAAGTTGTAAAGCTAATGTTTTTTTATTTTATCCCTTCTTTTTTGATGTGTGCATTTATTGCTATAAATTGATCTGTGAGCACTACCTTTTCTGTGTCCTAGAAGTTTTAGTGTGATGTGTTTTCATCATTGTTTGATTCTAGGAATTTCTTGATTCCATCTTTGATTTCTTTTATTACCCAGTGGTTTTTAAGTGAGGTGTTATTCAGTGTCTGTGTTTCTGACATTTTTCCTTGCTCTTCCTGTTATTAATTTTTACTTTTATGATTTTGTGTTCAGAGAAGATACTTAGTATTATCTCAGTGTTTTGGAGTTTGTTGAGAGTTGCTTTATGGCCTAAGATGTGGTCTATTATGGGGAATGTTTCATGTGTTTTGGAAAAGAATGTGTACTTTGCTGCTGTGGAGTGGAGTGTTCTACATATGTCTATGTGGTCAGGTTGGTTCATTGTGGCCTTTACATCTTTTGTATCTTTGTTGTGTTTCTTTCTAGAGTGTTAAGGACTGAACTGTGCCCCCCCACCTCCCAAAATGTGTGTCAACTTGGCTTGACCATCATTCGCAATATTGTGTGATCGTCCAACATTTTGTCATCTGTTGTGATTTTCCTGTGTGTTGTAAATCCTACCTCTGGGCTATTAATGAGGTAGGATTAGTGGCAGTTATATTACTGTGGCAAGACTCAGTCTACAAGATTAGATTGTGTCTTAAGTCAATCTCTTTTGAGGTATGAAAGAGAGAAGTGAGCAGAGAGACATGTTGACCTCATACCACCGAGAAAGCAGTGCCAGGAGCAGAGTGCATTGTTTGGACCCAGGGTCTTTGTGCCTGAGAAGCTCCTAGACCAATGGAAGATTGATGACAAGGACCTTCTCCTAGAGCCAACAGAGAGAAATTCTTCCCCTGGAGCTGGCAGCTTGAATTCAGACTTCTAGCCTCCTAGACTGTGAGAGAATAAATTTCTCTTGGTTAAAGCCATCCACTTGTGGTATTTATGTTATAGCAGCACTAGATAATTAAGACATAGAAATTCTGTCCTTTATTGAGAGTGGTATGTTGAAGTTTCCTGCTATTATAGTGGAATTGTCCATTTCTCTTTTCAGTGCTGTTAGAGTTTGTTATTTGTATTTTGGAGCCCTGTCATTGGGTATGCAGATATTTATTATGGTTATGTCATCATGGCGGATTGTCCTTTTATTCATTATATAATGTCCTTTCTGGTGTTTTATGGTGGATTTTGTCTTAACGTCTATTTTATCTGAGATTAGTATTGCTACTCTTGCTCTTTTTTGGTAGCTGTCTGCTTGATATATATTTTCCAACCTTTGATTTTTAGTATATTGATTTCTTTGTTTCTAAGGTGTGTCTCTTGTAGACATCCTGTTGATGAGTCATTTTTTTTAATCCATTCTATCACTCTCTGTTTCTTTATAGGTGTATTTAAGCCATTTACGCTTAGTGTGATTATTGATAGGTCTGAGTTTACTGCTGTTATTTTGTAGTGCTTTTTCTTTTGTTTTGTAGTGCTGAAGTTTTCCTTATTCCTCTTACTCTCCTGTGCTGAGTTCCTTTTGATTATGAATTTCTTTTCATTTTTGTAGATTTTGTGTTTATTGAGATTTCATGCTTTTCTTCTTTATTTTGATGAGTAGGTTTGTTAACTTTCTTTGTGGTTACCTTGAAATTTACCACTTACTTCCTAAGTTTGAACCAGTCTTTTATTACTTGATATAACCTTGACTTCCTCTACGTTTGAAAGTTCTATACCTACACCATTTATTCCACCTTTTATTGTTTTGACGTTTTTATTGTTTACAGATTGACATCTCAGTTTCCCTTAATAAAACGTTTAGCTTTGTTTTATTATGGATAGTTGTTTTTTTTTTTTTTTTTTTAACCTGAGTTGGTATCTGGCTGACAATGTCCTGTGTCCTAAATTCAGGGTGTTGTCTAATGTTGTTTGTTCTCTAGCCAAAAGTCTCCCTTTAATAATTCTTCTAAGTTTGGTTTGGTTTTCACAAATGCCCTTAATTTCTGTTTATCTGGAAATGTCCTTATTTCGTCATCATATTTGAGCGAGAGTTTTGCAGGACATACTACTCTTGATTGGCAATTTTTTTCTCTCAAGGATTTATATATGTCATCCTGTTGTCTTCTCACGTGCGTGGTTTCTGCCGAGTAATCAGAGCTTTGTCTTATCATTTCACCTTTGTATGTGACTTTTGTCTTTCTTGAACTGCTCCCAGGTTTCTTTCTTTGTCGTTGGTTTTGGTAAGTGTGTTTATGTTATGTCTTGGTGACTTTCTTTTGGAGTCTATCCTATAGGAGATTTCTGTGCTTCTTGGATAGTCAGCTTATTATCTTTGATGATATTAGGGAAGTTTTCTGTCAGCAAATCTTCAATGATCTTTCTGTGTTTTCCATTTTCTCCTCTTGTTCTTGAACTCCAATCACATGCACTTTTTTTTTTTTTTATATATTTTATTGTACTTCAGGTGAAGGCTTACAGAACAAATAGTTTCTCATGAAACAGTAGTACACATGTTGTTTTATGACATTGGTTAA
>NW_004444076.1:6789522-6798341 GCF_000243295.1 Trichechus manatus latirostris
GGAGAAAAACAGAAGGAGGAAGAGAAAGAAAAGAAAAGAATGAACAAATAAAAATCAGAAAGGTTAAAGAACTGCAAAGTTCCCAGGGATCCCACCGATGCAGCTATGAGGCCTGGGGAAGTCGGTCTCAGGTTTCACAGCACAACCTGACCAGAAGGCACAGATGCATACAATGCCTGGTATTCAGGGATCAGAAAGAGAAGGAAGAGATAGAGAGATGAGAAATTGAGCAATGAAGAAAGACAAAAGGGAAAAAGAGGGAAAAGAAAACAAAACAAATTGGAAAAAAAAAAGGAACTAGAAAGGCCCCCCAGAAAAATAGGAAAAAAAAAAAAACCAATGAAGAAAGAAATGCGTTCAGGGATCCCTCTGCATGTCTATGGAAGCCGAAGGGGAGTCTCCCTGGCACCCAGCTCCGCCTGGCCAGAAAGGGCTCCCAACTCAAGAAAAGGAAAAGAAAACAGACAAACAATTCAAAATGAACAAACGAACAAAAGTCCCTGGATCCCACCAGTGCGGCAGCCCAGACCGGGAAGCAGCTGCACACTTGAATGGAGCCCCGCAGCCCCGCAGGAAAGAGCAAAGATGGTGCTTGGAGCCAGGCACCTGAGCAAAAGGATGGGGAGGCGGCGAGAGGTAAGCGAGAAACCAAAAGAAGCAGGAAAAAAAAAAATAAGCAACACCAGCAGCCAACAAATGGCACCCAGAGAGCCGCACGCCCGGGTGCGCGGAATCCAAACAGCCGGCGCCCCCTGGTCAAGAGACCGTGGCCGCGGGAAGCAGAGGAACAAACGAACAAAAGCCCTGGGATCCCACCAGCACGGCAGCCCAGACCGTGAAGCAGCCGCACACCCGAATGGAGCCCCCAGCCCTGCAGGAAGAAGCAAAGATGGCGCTTGGAGCCAGGCACCCGAGCAAAAGGAGGGGGAGGCGGCGAGAGGCAAGCAAGGAATCAAAAGAAGCAGAGGAAAAAAAAAAAAAAAAGCAACACCAGCAGCCAACAAATGGCACCCAGAGAGCCGCACGCCCGGGCGTGTGGAATCCAAGCAGCTGACAACCCCCAGCCAAGAGACCGTGGCCATGGGAAGCAGAGTAACAAACGAACAAAAGCCCCGGGATCCCACCAGCATGGCAGCCCAGACCTGGAAGCAGCCGCACACCCAAACGGAGCCCCACAGCCCCGCAGGAAAGGGCAAAGACGGTGCTCGGAGCCAGGCACCCGAGCAAAAGGAGGGGGACGCAGCGAGAGGCAAGCGAGAAACCAAAAGAAGCAGAAAAAGAAAAAAAAAAAATGCAGCACCAGCAGCCAACAAACGGCACCCAGAGAGCCGCCCGCCCAGGCGTGCGGAATCCAAGCAGCCGGCGACCCCCAGCCAAGAGACCACGGCCACGGGAAGCAGAGGAGCCCGAGCTGGGGCGAAGAGGGGTGGGGGGTGGGAAAGCGCACACCGCAAATTACCGGCTGTTTTGTCTCCCACTGGATGCTCCATGAGGCTGCTCTCTCGTACCCCCGTTTGCTGGTCTCCGATAGGATCCAAGATGGTGGATTCGCGCTGCATTAGCTGGTAGGGGACCTCTGCATGAATCTCTCTTCAGTCTCCGTTCTCTTTCAGTATTCTCACTCCATTTGGTGCTCGGCTGAGTTCTTTATCTCTTCATTTGATGTTCTAGGGTTTCAGGATTGTTGATTCTCTGTTTGGCTTAGTTTTTCGGATCTTTGCTGTGGAGGGACAGTGTGGTGCTTCTGCCTAGAGTGCCATCTTGCCAGACTCCCACATGCACGTTTTTGTTCTTGATTGTATCCCACATAGTTCTTAGGTTTTCTTCATTTTTCTTCATTCTTTACTCTGATACTTCCTTTAAAGTGATATCCATGGATTTGTCTTCAGTTTTGCTGATCTTGCCTTCCATTGTTTTAAATTTGCTTGTAAAACTTTCTATTGTGTTGTCCATTTCTGAAATCTTCTTGTTTATCTTTTGAATTTCTAATTGCTGTTTTTGTATGATTTCTAATTGTTTGTATATTTTGACATTTTGTTCTTGTATTATTTTCCTGAATTTTTCCATTGCTTTGTCTGTGTTTTCTCAGATTTTTGTCTGTATTATCCATGATTTTATTTTTTCCTTAGTTTTGTATGTGTTTCCTTCATTTCTTTCCTAATCTCTTGGAGAGGCCTGAATACTAGACTTTTTCATTCTCTATTAGGTAGTTCCAGTGACTTTTCTTCTACCAGAAGATCATCTGGAGTTTTATTTTAGTCACTTATGAGCCATTCTATCCTGTTTTTTTAAAAATCTGTTTTGCTATTGTCTGTTGTCTCCAAGACATTCAGGAATTATTTTTTTCATGTATTGATTGTAAGTTTGTTTTGTTTTTTTTTGTTCTGATTTTTTGTTTTATTTGTTTATATCTGGTTGGGCGGCCTTGGTGTGTTTTGTTTCTTTTTCATCTGTGGTCATGATAGTTCTCACCACCTTGTTCATGTGGGCAGGGCCGGTTGCTCAGTGTGGTGCAGCAGGGTAGGTCACGTTGAGGGGAGGGTCAGGAATGGATTGTTTGCAGCACGAACTATGGCTGGCAGGGCAGGTCTGGGGGTGGTACGGCAGGGTGAGGTCCAGAGGTTCTCATCATTCCCGCTTGGGTGCAGCACTTGGTGGTGTGGGGCTGGGGTGCAGCGTGGGGTGGGGTCCAGGAGTCCAGGGATTAGCACTGGTCCCACTCAGGTGCACGGCACTTAGTGGGGCAGTCCTGGTGTGCAGTGGGGGCAGGGTCTGTGGGTCCATGCTGGTGCTGTTCTGGGTACAGTGCTTGGCAGGGCAGGATAAGAGGGTGGCATGGGTGGGGCCCGGGGATTTTGATGTTTGCACTGGTGCTGCTCAGGGGCATGGCACTCATTGGGGTGGTGTCGGGAGGTGTGGGGCAGGGTCTGGGGATTCAGAGGTCTGTGCAAGTGTTGCTCATAGGCACAGTGCTCTGCATGTGGTGCAGAGAGGCAAGAGAAAGAAAGAAGAAAGAGAAACAGATGCTAAAAATAAAAATAACATGGCAGCATGGTGGGAGTTGATGGATGGGGGTGGGGAAGACGTGGGGAGGCTGTGTGCCAGTGACTCTCTAGCCAAGCAGTACAGAACAGCCTGTCGAGAAGGGGTGGGGGTGGCACACAGGGCTAGGTGAGTGGGAGAAAGGAAAGAAAGGGAAAGATAGAGAAGAAACAAACAAAACAAAAAAGCAAAAATACAGACAAAAAATATGGCACTGAGGGGCCATTGGGGATGGGGTGGAAACAGGGTGACAGCAAGCTGGGGTGTCTATCACCAGGTAGTGCAGTATAGCCTGTCAGGAAGAGACAGAGGCAGCATAGGGTTTAAGTGGGAGGGAGAAGGGAAAAGGGAGAAAGGGAGAGAGAAAGGAAAGTAAAAAATATGGCTCTGAGGGAGCTGGCTATTGGGGTGTGGCAACTCTGGGGAGGCCGTGTGCCAGTGACTCTCTATTTGAGCAGGGCAGCATGGCTCATCAAGAAAGGGAAGGGGAACCTCATGGGGCCAGGTAGGTTGGAGAAAGGAAAGGAAGGAAGGGAGAGAGAGAGAAGAAACAACAACAACAAAAAAAAAAAACCCAAAAAATATGGCGCTGAGGGAACCAGCCACTGTAGGTGAGGTGGTATCTCTCACTCAGTGGCACTGTACGGCCTGTCAGGAAGGAGCGAAGGCAGTGCAAGGCCTAGGCGGGAGGGAGAAGGAAAAGGGAGAAAGGGAAAGATAAAGAAAAATAAAAAATATGGCTCTGAGGGAGCTGGTGGTTAGGGGCGGGGCAGACCTGGGGAGGCTGTGTGCCAGTGGCTGTGCAGCCCGGCCATCGAGAAGTGGTGGGGGCAGTGCATGGGGCTAGGTAGGTGGGAGAAGGGAAAGGACGGAAGGGAGAGAGAGAAGAAACAAAAAAACACAAACAAAAAGAAATCCGGCTCTGAGGGAACCAGCCATTGAGGGTGGGCTGGACCCCGGGTGGCAGTGAGCCAGTGTCTCTCCGGCTAAGGACAGTAACTGTGACCCGTTGGAAAGCAGTGGAGGCAGCATACAGGGCATAAGGGTTGGGGGTGGGGAAAGTGTGTATCTCTGGTTACCGGGTGCTCTGTCTTCTGCTGGGAGCTCCATGAAATTGCCTTCCCGTACTTCCTGTCTGGGGTGGTTGGTGACTGTGTTCCAAGATGGCGAATCCATGCTTCACTAGCTGGCAGGGGACCTCCTAGCTCTCCTTGTTCTCTGTTCTCTGTCAGTTTCTTCTAACATTTGGTTCTTGATCTAGTTCTTTATCCCTTCATTTGATGCTTACAGTTCTAGGATGGACATTTGTATCTGTTTTAGTTAGTTTTTTGGGTCTTTGCTGCAGAGGGACAGCATGGTGCTTCTGTCTATAGTGCCATGTTGACTCTGCCTCCACATCTTCATAATGTCTGAAAATAAAAAACTAAACAAATCAAGAGAGTGTATAACTAAACAGCAATAAAAATGATTGATCTGCAAGTGCTACCACAATAATGCATGAATTTCACAAGCATAATATTAAGTGACAGGAGCCAGACACAAGTAATACATATTGTATCATTTCATTAATACAAGGTATAGAAAGAGGCAAACCCTATCTAGTCTGTTCAGTCAGGAGAGCGATTAATCTTTGGGAGAGGCAGAAACTGGAAGGGAGCATGGGGGCCTTTGCAGGTGCTGTTAATCAATGTGTTCAGCTTATACTTCTGTTTTGTACTCTTTTCTGTGCTTGCTATATTTTAGTAAAAAGTATTTAGAAACCCATATTCTTGATACTACAAGAGGCTGACACTCATTGGCTATTAACCTTTTCAAATATGTTAGATGTGTTTCAGTTTGTGAAGTCCCTTGGGTTGTCGTCTGAAATAACACAAACCCAGGAAGCAATAAGGACAGAGTCATTTGAGTCCCTGAGGATGCTGGTTAAGGAAGTGAGGGTTCTAAAACCCTATAGGGAATATAAGCAAAAATGAGCCATCTGCAGAGGCACTGTGTTCAAGGAGTTGTTGGTGAGGGAGTACAGTGGTGAAGAGAGGAAGTTAGGGTGCAATCAGTAACCACAATTTTATGGTCAGGCAAGAGAGCTAAAGCTGATGACCCTAGGCACAGGATAATAAAAGTCAAAGAAGCATTATTAAAGCATCAAAGCATAAGCTTTGGACAAACTGGTTTTGAATATTAGCTGTGAAACCAAGGAAAAATTACCTTAGCTTAATAAGCCTCTTTTACGTCTTTTCTAAGATGTGTATAGTAATACCATCATTGTAGTGTTGGAAGAATTAAATGAGGTAATTACTTATATAAAGTACATAGCAAAGTGACTGGCAGGTAGTAAATGCTGGTTCTTCCCATTCCCTCACCTTCACATTTTGGATTTTGAAATAAAGACTGAATATATTCAATTGGTATCAAGAGGCAAACAATTTCCAGGCAACAGGAAAAACAGGAGGAAATACAGAGAGATGGTGAGACCCAGTCTATGTGTGGAGGACAGGTAGAATGAGGAGTTAAGATTTAGAGCTGCTAAGAAGAATGAATGCGCTGGGGATGGGTGGATATTGAGGAACACCTGAAGATGGAGACACCTCCATGCAGACTCTTATTTCAATTTGCAAATAAGGTTGAATCTGAAGGAGAATTTAATGTAGAATGAAAAATACAATCTTTCTCAAGGCTGCATTGACTATATGGACTCAAAAACCCACTTGGGAATCATCAAGAAATTTGATGTGAGTGGGATTGAATTGGAGCCCTAGTGGCTTAGTGGTTAAGAGCTTGGCTGCTAACCAAAAGGTCAGCAGTTTGAATCCACTGCTGCACCTTGGAAACCCTGTGGGGCAGTTCTACTCAGTCCTATAAGGTCGCTATGAGTTGAAATCAGCTCGATGGTAATGGTTTTTTTTTTTTTTTTTTTTAATTTTCCATCTTTCATCCGGATTTATTTAGTGTCAGGCACAAACTACCTGTCAATGGTTTCCAAGTTCTGCTTGGATTAAGTTTATTCTGCTTAAAAAGTAAAACTCTACCGACAGTAAGCTGTTGGGGTAGGGGGAAGCCTGATATGAAGCCAGTGCTCTCCCCAGAGACTGCTTTGGGGATAGTTCTTTCGGTTTGGGTCTCTGCGAAGACACTCTACTTCACTTTCTGGTGGAAAACAAGAGGTTTGAAACAGGGACCAGAAAGAACGAGCGTGGTGTTGCAATCCTTTACTCTGGCCAAAGAAAGGGGCTTAAGACAAAGAAACTTCTTGGGACAGAAGGAGAGTAGTTTTGCAATGGGTGATGTACTTTTTATTTTATTTTAGCAAACTGACTCAAATGAGATTTTCTGCTATAATCTGGATATCTCTTGTAGGTTCTATACTCTCACAGCACACTTTACTCTATGGGTGAATAGTAAACAAATGTTTTGCTTGGGGTAAGGTGAAATGAGGCTGGCATTTTTCCTAGGCAACTGGGCATTGTTCCTTGTCCCTCTCACCTGCTCAGCCAGGACCATTAACTCAGTGTGGCAGCCTCTGTGGAAAGGCACCCCAGTTAGTAAAGCAATGTGCCAATAAAAGAATCTTGTATTCTAGGGGAAACAGCCAGCTGTTATATGTCATGCAGGAGTGCTTTTCAATTTTGAGACAACCATCCTCTTTTAACAATGACTTCTGAGTACAGACTTGTCATTCACTAAAAATGTAAGGAAGCCTGATACCAGACCTGTTTTTTTTTTTTTTTTTCTCTGCATACCTTAGAGATCAGCCTCCAGAAATGGATTATTCAGGAAAAAATAGGAAGGGACAAGAAAATAAATGCCTGACCATGTCATTAACAGGGTTACCATTGGGGCTTTAATAGATGCCCAAACACACTCTTCTTCTCAATTGCCTGGTCTTATAACCTGTGAATTGTTCTTGCTTTAGGTATGGCATGAACACCTCAGTAATACCGCTGATTTATCCTCTCCTGCCTTCTTCCTTTAGAATATCATTTATGTCGATGTTTTCCTCTCTGTGTCCAACCAATAATTTGGGCCAGGTCCTCAATAACTCACACCTATTCTTTGGCCATATTGTTCTTCTATGCTTCCTGGATGTACATCTTAGCTTATCATCTTTAAATATTTTCATCATGAGAGTCCTTCATAGTTTTCTGTTTACTAAAAGTCCAGCACAGACCTGGCTTTCAAGCCCCTTCATAATATGACTGCATCTTAATTTCCCATCTTCTACGGTTATCTAATCCATCTCTCCTATTTATGCAGACTCTTCCATCCATTCGACAAATACTTATGGACCATCCATGTACATCTGCACATCTTAGCATAGGGTCCCCACATAAATTCAATTAATATTTGTTGCACACATGAATCTATGAATCAAAGAAACCTCTTCTTCCACTCTTTCTTGCATGGAATGGCTTTCACTGTTCCCTATCCAAACCGAGAGATCCTTCCAGGCTCAGGTGAGGTCGGAGCTCCTCCAGAACACTCTCTCCTACTGCTCCAGACACTTGGTCTTCCTGTTCTCTGAGTTCTTACAGCACCAGCTATCTTTACTGCACCACAAAGTATCCAACTAGACACCAATTTCCCTTTTCATTCTAAATGTTTTATATTTTGTTTAGTCTGATCTTTAAAAAAAAAAAAAAGATTTTAAGTCTTATGAAGAAAAAACGCCTGCCTTGTACTATTTTGTATCCCTTATGTAAATCGACAGTTAGTCAGGGCTAATGAATGGTATTGGATAATTTGACGTGTTTACCTTGCCCGCACCCTCCTCTCAGAGAATGTACTTTTGCTCACAACTTCTAGTGAACGAACACTCTGGGGTCCCTTGGTTCTCTCCTTGGGAAACAGCTTATTAGACTAGGGTGAACACAAGCTACAAAAGATAAGCTGTAATTTACATTTGGTTCACATATGTTGGAGACTGAATTAGTTGGAAGCAGAAAACAAAGAAATAAATGTGTTTCGTGCACAGAGTCACTGAGTCTTATTAATGGTGGGTCCTATGCCCTCTTCTGAGATCTCCAATCCCAGCTCTCAGAATGACCAACTGGACCACAGGTCCTACTCTGTATTCTTTGAGCCCCCTAATATCCTGAAAAGACCCATCTCCCTCTTTCTTTCAGTTACTTTGGTAGCTCTCCGGTAAATAAAATTGCCTTGATTGAAGTCTTATGCTAGAGAACATGCTCCTTTGTGAAGTAATTAAAATTCCTCTTCCCAGTGTGGCTCTCTGCCAGAGTTCTCTGGCATTTTGTCCCTTGACTCATCGACTCTCACCATGTTTCTCATCCTCTCCTTTTCTTTTGCTGTAGGAACCTGACTCTGGGAGTGGATCTCATGAAACTCAGATCCCAAAACAGTAACAAATTATACAAATGTCATAAGTCATGAAACTGTATGAGCCCAAACAGTATCAATTTCCAGTGAAACCATCAAAGTATTTGTCACAAAAGCCAAACTTAATGTTATCTAAAAGATTCCTTTGAAACAAGTTTGAGCCAGAATTGAATTTATATCTTTTCTACAACTACAGAAATAGGACACCATTTAAGAGTACCAAAATTTTGTACAAAGATCCATACTGCCAATTACATTTCATTTGACTTGATCCTCTGACTATAACACTGTTTTCTGGTATTAAAATGCAGTGGCTAACAGTAACAACAATCTCTCTGTCTCTCTCTCTTTTTTTTATTGTACTTCAGGTGAAGGCTTACAGAACAAATAGTTTCTCATGAAACAGTAGTACACATATTGTTTATGATATTGGTTAACAACCC